>NC_044908.1:46570416-46828426 GCF_001633185.2 Quercus lobata | reverse complement strand
TAGGTTATCACTATCCGCACACATTCACTAGAGTTTATTTTTCCATTCAAATGTCATGCTTAATAAATTGAATTAGGGTTTATCACATGCACACACATTAAATTCAACATACAAATTGATTAACATATTGGATGATGTGATATGAATGTTGGCCACCATAGTCTAGAAGACCGGTTTCACCGGGCAAGGTGGGTGCCTAACACCTTCCCATCTTGTAACATAGCCTCCGAGCTTAGATCAAGGGTTAGTAGATCAAATACTTATCCATGTAATTTTTGATTTTTAGATTGTAACTAGGAAACAAAGCTATGTACTTTATCTTAGATTGTATCTAGGACCAAAGCCATGTAATTTTCCTATGATCAATGTAAATTCAATTTCAAATTAATAAAATGAGGAATTTTCATTCATGATTTTCTTATTTTTCCAATAATTAAATAAGTGGCGACTCCATTGTAAAACCCTTAATCTAAAGGGAAAAATATAACTAGTCGAACCTCCATTTTGAGAGGCAATAACACGACTTCACCTATTCACGTGGGTTTGGCCCAACATCATAAAAATGGGCCGGGGGCGCGGTCTCTCACAGTGGCGACTCCACTGGGGATATTGAGGGCTAAACTTCAATTAGGTTATGGTGGCCAACCATGTCATTGTTTGTTTATTACTTTTTGTATATAATATGTCTAATATGTCATTATTTTGCATGTCATGCATCATTTGCTTAAATGAAATTTATTTTATTTGTGTGCAAGCCCGGAAGCCCGGTAGTATTAGCCGTGGATTGTGGTCTTCCTGAGACTCACATACCCAGCGATGAACCTACCACCCACCGCGACAAGGATCATCATGGTTATGCCATGGTGGTTTATAGGGACAAACTGTACCGTTCGGACCAACGCGGCGCTCCTGGCGTCACAAGTTGGGAGGTACGACGTCCTAGCTTGTGGGGACCTTTAACCTACCTTCTACCCATGTTGTAATGACCCATAGAACCTACCTTTAGGTTGGTCCATGTAAATTGCATTTCATTACGCATTTGTTTGGCCGTTGTTTGAACCATGATGACTCAAGTCCAACGCTTGAGCCCATCATGATTGTTTGAACATTGCATGTTGTGAATGAACTCAAACCCAAAAGCCTAAGATTGAACTCTACTTGAAATGGAAGCCCAATTTGTTTCTTGAATGAGTCTAAGCCCAACACTTGAGCCCATCAAAAGTGTATGCTCATGATCAACATCAAAGGCCAAAAGCTCACAAGATGCATGCCTTCCAAGTGTAAGCCCAAGCCATTTCAAGCAGATACCAAGAGATCATAATCAATGTTCAAGCCTTCCAAGTGAAAGCCCAAGCCATTTCATCATAATCAAGGTTCAAGCACCCTAAGCCTCAAGCATCATAAATGGACCAAGAGGAAGCAAGTGGCCCAACTTTGCCTCACTCTACATTTGGTTTGCAACATCATGGTTAAGCTTAAAGTTTGATTGTTTATTCCATGTTTCTATGTTTCTTTGAATTCAAATTCTTCATGTAGCATTTAATGAGCTTTGTTTGTGTATATATATAATAAATAAAAAAAACAATTCAAGATTTCCAAATTTCCCAAAAAAAAGAGAAAAATTTTCAAATGAAAAAAGCCTTTGGACAAGGGGCATTGAGCCCTTAAGTCAATTTAAAAAAAATTCCTTGAACTAGGGACATTGAACTTCCTAGTGACTTTTTTAAAAAAGACCCAATTTTTTTTCTTTCTTTCAAGATTAAAAAAAAAAAGAAGGCTCCTTTTCAAAATGGTACATGAGGATCCCTTGGACAAAACATTTTTAGAATCTTGATGTTTGAAAGCTTGAGCAATCAACTTGTACCAAGGAATGATTAATTTCATTTGATCCATGTAAAGACTTTTGCTACTTGACTTAGAATATAAGAAGAAATGGTCTTAAAAGGCAATAAAAAAAAAATCCATCCATCGAAAAATCTCGAGAATCCATGCACTTGATCCAATTTTCAAAAGTCTTTTGTTTCACATCATTAGAGCATTCATACTTTTTCTTTTAAGATGAATTTATTAAAAGAGCTTGAATCACTATGCCTACAAGCAAGCATTACTAGGGATAGGAGGCCGTCTTTGGTAAAACAAGATTATACCTTAATACCTAGAATAATCATTATCCATTGCTAGCCCATTTGAGCCTTTAAACACTTAGCCTTTTTTTTTGCATGAACCCACTAAAATCTAAACTTAGGGTGGGAAAATTCAAAGTATGCATGCTTAAATCTCATGTTGAGGAGGAGTCGACCTTGTATCTTTGAAGCTAATTGATAAAGCTCTCCTAGAAGACATGAAAGACAAGTGGAGAATTCATTAAGCTAAAGATAAGAGATCATCAAAGTAAAAGGAGTTTTCACTCAATCAAGGAAAGAGAAATGAAATTCCATCAATGTGAGAGAAAACAAAAAGGTGTGCATCAAGTTTGAAAAGCCTAAAATTCATCATACCAAGAGGAATACAAGATTCATCTAAAAGAGATTTCATCAAAAAAGGAAAAGATTCATCAAGCATAGAAAGGTGCAAGTGCATTGAGGCAAGAAAAAAGTCTAGAGAGTGCATCAAAATGACCAAAAATCATTAAGCTGAGAAATACAAGGAGGGCAAAAGGTCCCCAAAAGTTCATTCAATCAAGAGATGAAAGACCAAAAAAAAAAAAAAAAAAAAAAAGAAAGAGAAAAAAGAAAGAAAGAAAAAAAGAAAAGAACAAGGAAGGCCTGTTTTGGCTTTTAAGCTGAAAACCCAAAAGGGCGGTCTAGGCAAAAGTTAGGGCCAAAAGGGAAAGAAAAGAAAAGAAAGCCCGTTAGGCTGAAAACCCAAAAGGGCGGCCTAGGCAAAAGCTAGGGCCAAAGAAAAGAAAAAAAAAAAGGTAAAATCCTAGCAAATTGGAAACTTGAAAATGTAATCTAAAAAGAAAAGGATTTTACAAGATAAAAGTCTAGAGGTATGATTCAAGATGAATGAGCATAAAAACAAATGTTGATACAAGTGACCAATGAAGACTAGTGAGAAGATGACAAAGAAGAAATGTGACAACTCCTCCAATACTTGATTTTTGAGTAATGCATACTTGGGGGAACATCATAGGAAATTTTGAGCCTTTTTATATCCTTCATTTCATAACCTGAACTCGGCCTACATTACAACCCATGAGTAAAGACCTCCTTGAAGTCTTGCTAGTTGTAGGCGCATCTTAAACTCTAATAATATCTTTCTCTTGAATTAAAAAGGAAAAATGCTTAAAATTGTCAAACCCCACAGGATGATATGTCCGAAGACAAAATTTCTCAAATTCTCAAATCCTCAAAAGAACTTCCAAACCTGGAGCACTCTCCTTGTTTGCACCCAACAATGTGATTCATAAATATTATCACATTTCATTTCTTGATTGCCTTTGGAGACTTAATCTGACGATGTTCAAAAGGATGTAGGAAATTTGATTACATGAGTTTAATGATCTTGATCCTTCCTAATCAAAGAGATTTGTTTGGTTCTTAAACACATTGATTTTCCAAAATAGTTGTTCAAAGGATCACATCTTGTTCAAAAAAAAAATGGAAATTTGCTTTTTTTCAAAAAAAAAAATCAATCTTTTTCAAAATCCAGTTCTCTTGAACTACGTCTTGACCTGATCCTCTGTGACAGAGGTACATAGGCAACCTTGCAGAGGCTCGATCCCTTTCACTCAAACAACCTTGGAGAACAAAGTCAAAATAATGTGACAAAATTGTTTGGGTGCATGTTAGGCTAAACTCATTTGTTTTGCATTAAGCATGTTTAAACTTAGAGCATTGGCCTATTTATATTGTATGCAAGTTTTCAGGATAATTGGTTTCTAACAAGCTAGAGAAAGAAAGCCTTTTTGCAGGAACCAATGATGACGGACCGTGATCTTCTTTCATGTTCCCCAATTGTTGCAACATCAAATGAACTCAACTTCAATTTAAGCATGGAATATGCCTCAAACTAGGGGCATTGGCTAAATACTTTCAATTCATTTCAATGAATAAATCCATTGCTAATTGAAATTATCTTTTTACAGGAATTAAGCAAGGACTTATCCAGTAATCTGCATCAACTCCCAACCAAAGTTGTTCTCATTCAAAGGATAGGTTTTTCAAAAAACATCATCATGAATAAATCTTCATCACTTTTACTCCATCTTCATCTTCTTCACTTTTTGATAATGAACAAATCTTCATATTTCAAAAAAAAAAAAAAAAAAAAAAAAAAAAAAAAAAAAAAAAAAAAGAAGAAGGGAAATTTTCAAAAAAGGGCTGGGACTACGGGCATTGGCTTCGTATTCTTAGGTTGCTTCAAAAAAAAAAAAAAAAAGATCATCAATCAAAATAAAAAAACAAAAAAAAAAAAAAAAAAAAAAAAAATTTCAATTCTTCAAAAAAATTCAAGATTCTCACCAAATTTTTCAAAAGAAAAAAAAAAAAGTCATCAATCAAAATTTTTCATTCTTCAAAAATCAAGTTTTCCAAATTCATTTCAAAAAAAAAAAAATCTTCATTAAATTCTTCTTCAGGAACAGAAAGCTATCATCATCTTCCATATTCTCCAGTGGTGCAACAAAAAGTCAGTTGTCCACCCTCAGCATTCATCGAAGCATAGAATATGTCCCAAACTAGGGGCATTCGCCAGGTATGCCAAAATATTTTCAATGAATATCTCTGTTACTAATTGAAAGTATTTATTTTGCAGGTATTAGGGTAAAAGGCACACACACATGGATATGAATAATACCTTTCAATTCGATCGAACCTCTGGGAAGCATGTCCAAAATTTCAATGCATTGGACCTCTCGGAAGCACGTCCAAAACTTCAATTTCAATGGACCTCTGGGAAGCACGTCCAAACTTCAAACCATCGGACCTCTGGGAAGCACGTCCAAAATTCAAATCCTTGGACTTCTGGGAAGCACGTCCAAAATTTCAATCCATTGGACCTCTGAGAAGCACATCCAAAACTTCAATCCATCGGACCTCTGGGAAGCACGTCCAAAAATCCAATTCCATCGGACCTCTGGGAAGCACGTCCAAAATTCAATCTTTGGACCTCTGGGAAGCACATCCAAGATTCCAATCCATCGGACCTCTGGGAAGCACGTCCAAAATTCAAATCCTTGGACCTTTGGGAAGCACGTCCAAAATTTCAATCCATTGGACCTCTGAGAAGCACGTCCAAAACTTCAATCCATCGGACCTCTGGGAAGCACGTCCAAAACTTCAATCCATCGGACCTCTGGGAAGCACGTCCAAAATTCAAATCCTTGGACCTCTGGGAAGCACGTCCAAACTTCAAACCATCGGACCTCTGGGAAGCACGTCCAAACTTCAAACCATCGGACCTCTGGAAGCACGTCCAAACTTCAATTTCAATGGACCTCTGGGAAGCACGTCCAAACTTCAAACCATTGGACCTTTGGGAAGCACGTCCAAACTTCAATTTCAATGGACCTCTGGGAAGCACGTCCAAACTTCAAACCATCGGACCTCTGGGAAGCACGTCCAAATTCAATCCATTGGACCTTTGGGAAGCACGTCCAAACTTCAATTTCAATGGACCTCTGGGAAGCACGTCCAAACTTCAAACCATCGGACCTCTGGGAAGCACGTCCAAAACTTCAATCCATCAGACCTCTGGGAAGCACGTCCAAATTCAATTTTAATGGACCTCTGGGAAGCATGTCCAAAATCAAACCATTGGACCTCTGGGAAACACGTCCAAATTTCAAATCCACGGACTTCTGGGAAGCACGTCTTCAAATCCATCAGACCACTGGTAAGTATGTCTTGTACTCATTTTTTTAAAAAAAAAAAAAAAAAACACAAAAAAAAAACAAAAAACAAAAGGGGGGGCCACATGCATGAACTACGTTTAGACCTGATCCTCCCACTAAGAGGTACGTAGGCAATCTCCCTCAAGATTCGGTCTACATTTTGATCAAGAACATGACCGTCTGCATTTTTATTTATATGCATCATACATTCACCATGGTTAAATACTGATTGCAAAGTTAGGTGTCTCTTTCATACATTGGCATTCGCTTTTCAAGCTCTGCCAATGAGGGGCATTCTGTTGACACCCTATTTTGCAACCCGTATTTAACCTCATATGGAGGGTAAAAGGGTAATTTCACATTGAAAATATGCATCTTGATTCTGGTCATTAGATCTTTAATCTCATTTCACCAAAATGATCTTGATGTTGTAACGATCAAATCGACTGGTCATGAGCCCTAATCGGACCATTAGATTGAAAGTTATCATCAAATCAAGTTTTAATGGCTGAGATGCACTATTACAAATTGAGTCTGACTATATGTGATTATGAACAATTGATTTCAATTGGTTATAAATATAATCAATTTGAGATCGATGATGTGTCATAATTTGATTGGTTAGGACTACATTTTATGGTAGGGTTGCACACACCTAATTAACTAGATAGTTAAATATTAATTATTCAATGAGTAATTTGTGCAATTATCTTTTAATTAGAGTAAATTTGGAACCAATTAAGTCTGAAATGGGAGTGATTGGAGCCATTTAATGTTAATTGGGAGCTAATTTGGGGACCTATTAATGTTAATTGTACTGAAACCATTTTCTAACAAATGACCTCTGCTTACCATTTCATTGATATCTCTCAGAATATTTTGAATCTGTGAATGAGGTTATTTTTCCCAGAAACTAGACATCCGGGGCTTCAATTTGAGTACAAGAATGAGACAATTCCGATCAGAATTGAGGCAGATATGATTTTTCAAAGTTGGCTCTATAGGCTGTGACAGCAGCTACGGGAAAACCGAATTTTGGCTTGCTCCTCACTTCCACCAATCTTTCCATTTAATGCACCAGATTTCCCCAAAGGCTAAAATGAGGTCTAGGTTCATGATTCCTTGTCAACTCTCATTAAATGGCATTCCATTCATATTTCCTCCACCACTACTATATAAACCCCCCTCTCCTTCATTCCAAAGGACACAAAGAATCCCCCTCTCTTCTCTTCTCTTGAGTTCTAGTGAAATTGAGTAGTCTTGTCATATCTTGGTCTTCCTGAGACTCAAGGTATTGAGTGAGACTCACTTTCCCTCTCTTAGCTCTTCTTTTCCTCCACCCTTAGGACCTCTATCAAGAATCCCCTCCTCCATCATATGGATCTTGCATGAAGGTATAATCCCCTTCCCTAATTGTTTGCTTATATTGTCATGATGAGAATTTAAGATTAAAGCATGATAATTCTCTTGAATATGTTTGAATGTTCTTAATTGTTTTTATGTGTTCTTCACATGTTCTTAGTTGTTCATCACATGTTCATGCATATCACTAGATTTAATCTTAAATCCACATCAAAAATATGAAAAACATGTTTGTTTAGTAATTTTTTCAAATCCTTGAATCTAGGTTATCACTATCCACACACATTCATTAGAGTTTATTTTTCAATTCAAATGTCATGCTTAATAAATTGAATTAGGGTTTATCACATGCACACACATTAAATTCAACATACAAATTGATTGACATATTGGATGATGTGATATGAATGTTGGTCACCATAGTCTAGAAGACCGGTTTCACCGGGCAAGGTGGGTGCCTAACACCTTCCCATCTTGTAACATAGCCTCCGAGCTTAGATCAAGGGTTAGTAGATCAAATACTTATCCATGTAATTTTTGATTTTTAGATTGTAACTAGGAAACAAAGCTATGTACTTTATCTTAGATTGTATCTAGGACCAAAGCCATGTAATTTTTCTATGATCAATGTAAATTCAATTTCAAATTAATAAAATGAGGAATTTTCATTCATGGTTTTCTTATTTTTCCAATAATTAAATAAGTGGCGACTCCATTGTAAAACCCTTAATCTAAAGGGAAAAATATAACTAGTCGAACCTCCATTTTGAAAGGCAATAACACGACTCTACCCATTTACGTGGGTTTGGCCCAACACATCATAAAAACGGGCCGGGGGCACGGTCTCTCACAAGTTAGTACTTGTAAGGACACGATTTTCGTTAACCCGGTCCTGGATGATCAGGCTCTGGCCCAAGAAGTCCCACACAATGAAATTTGTAGAGTATGAGATGAAGAACTCGGTTCCAGTTGGCTCAAACTGTTCATTGCATGTTCTTAGTGGATGTAGAAACGTAAATCACGAAAATGTAAGTCTAAGTCAAAGTTCCATTCATGGACAAGCTTTCATACAATGACTTCTTTCTTTTCTCTCTCCTCTCCTTGCCCTCCTTTTTCCGTTCCCTTTTTTGGGGGACTCTTACATATGATATAGGCCCTCCTTTATCATCTGGGCCCTACACTTGTTGATCATCCAAACTTCCACTTGAGCACCTGTCCCATCAGACGCCCTTACCAGTTCTTTGTGAGTTGCAGTGATCAAGGTAACACTGTTCAGGGGTCTTCTCCTCATTAATGCGGCCAGGAGAGTAGTTATGGTGCATTTAATGTGGTGGTGACAGCCTTTGCTGGGATATTTTGGACCTTCTTTCTTTTTATGCGTTTGGGGTGAGGGCTACAATAAATGGGATGCATCATTGATTTGGACTTTGGGATTTTCGAGGAGGAATCGCTCCTCGGACGTGTTTTCTTCTCCCAGTTGGTTTAGGTAGGGATTATGGGCCGCGACGTCTCCTCGGACAGGATCGTGCTCGGACGGGCCCAAGGCCCAGCAAACTTGTTATTCTGGGCCGGTCCCCACAATAGCCCCTCAAAACTCCGGTTTTGATCTCCCTCCGAGGAGAAAAGCGGGGTTTTGACATTTATGAATGATGGAATGGATGAAATCTTGGTTCGCGCGCGTGGGCGGTTACTTTTGACGCGCCATAATTTACGAGGCGCGGCCATTTACTCCAGACAGCTTTATGTCCCCTCCATCCAACGGCGAGGTGTGGATTTGACGGCCAGCATTGTTCCTTGAATTCGTGAGCGGATGGGATTTTTTCTCTCTCCCTCCTGCTATATAAGGCGCCTGAGAGGCTCATTTTCTCTTTTTTATCCACACATCAGAACAGAGAGCTCCAGAGAACTCCAGCGCCCAGAAATCCTTGAGCGCCTCCATCCTTCAAACCTCTATAATCGTTTCTGCGAAACGTCCTTCCTAGAAGAGATTTTCGACCACCTCACCGGTCATTTGTGAAGATATCCGTAAGTTCTGTTTGCTTCGTCACTTCGATTTTCTCCTCGAACTTTACTTTTCTCCTCGGTCTTTATTTTCATTCCTCCAGTTCAGCTTAGATGGGTAGATTCAAAAAACTAGTAGACACTCCGGCTGTTATGGAGGCTTTTAGGGCAAAATACCACATCCCACCGGGGGTGGTTCTGCGGTACTGTCCCCCAGAAGGAGTACTATTAGATAAAGGCATGGGTGAAGTGGTCATTCCCATGATTGCCTTTATACAAGGGGGAATGACACTCCCCATGCGTAGGATTACCCGGGACTACCTGTTCCACCATAGGTTGACGCCACACTAGTGCGCTCCAAACATGTTCAGGATACTAGGCTGCATAGATGTTTTGAACGAGCGAATGGGTCTGGGTCTGACTTGGTACGACGTGGTACGCATGTACGAGTGCCACTACGTAGAGAATGGGGGGTATTACCTTAAATCTCGATCCGAGGTGGTTAGGCTAATCTCTTGTCTCTCTATATCCAATAAGACCATGAAGGATGACCATGAAGGATGACTTCCTCATTGCCTCAGGAGAATGGAGCGATGGTCTTCATTGTCCAACTCAGGCAGGAACCCCAGGTGCGGCGCCTTTAGGCCCAATCCTTTAGGAAAGGGGCTTAGCTCCTCGGACTTACTCTCTTTTTCATTTGTCATAAATCTATTAGTTTAATTCTGATTTTCTTCTCGGCTGTATTGCAGATAAAGCTTTGGTTGCTCCCAGGCTGAGCCACGTGAACGTTCCGGCCCTAAATTATCTTTTAAGGTCAGAAATCTACGTTCACAAGGACGGGCAGCTGCGTGCGTGTCATTTGGTTTTGGGCTATCAACCACTAACCCGTGCTTTCCAACCCGTTGGCCACGCCATTAGAGCCGGCAGCCCCTGGTTAGCTAGGATTGACGTGTCCCAGCCTAAGATTTTAGCCCAAGTAGATCTTAAGCCAGTTGTGCTACCTGGAGTTCGGGCTCCTCCACCGGTCGTGCAACTGCCTCCAGAAGATTTTGAAGTCGCCGTGCCAGCTGAGGAAGAGGCTGAATCATCTCGTCTTTCCCTTGAGGAGGAAATAGACGAGTTTTATTTTAAGGAGGAGGTTGACAAAGCCGCCGTAGTTGAGCTCTCGGACCCTGAAGGAGAGCAGGATCGCAACTCCGTGGCGGGCGGTCCAATCATTATAACTTGCTCGGACGATTCTTCAGACGAGGAAGCAAGCGATATGGCTGGTAAGGGAAAGTCTTTGCGAGAACTGATGTCCAGCCGAGGAAAGGGTCAGTCCTCAAAGGCGCCTGCCAAGGCACAAACCTAGGACCCTCCTACAATCGCCCCTTAAGTTCCTTCTGACCCTGGCCTCAAGGTTAACCCTGACCTAAAAAAGAAGAGGCCAGCTGACATTCCTGAGGAGGGTGAAGTGGCCCCCCACCTGGCCAAGTAGCAAAAGGCCACTCGGGGACAGAGGAGTAAGAGGGCTAACTCCACGGAGAGCCGGGATGAGGAGAATCGGGCTGAGGTGTGTGTTAATCCCCGCGCATGGAGTCCGAAGATGGAGTTAGACGGGGTTGCTATCCCCTACACTGCCTCTGTTCGCGAGTACAACAGGGGCAGAACGGGCTACATAGTTGAGGCCCTGGAGTAACCAGTGCTCCTTCCTCGGGATATGGAGGCTTACAGGCAGTTCTCCCAGCCCGATCTTTTTCTGTCCCTTAAGAGGGACCTTGCGATGGTAAGCCATTCTTGCACCCTTTTATGAAGCCATCAATATTGTTGCATTCTGTCCTAATTCTGGTTTTGTTTTGTTGGCAGATCACCCAGCAGGTGTTTGTGGCTGAGGAGTTTTGCCGTAGCAACCGCAGCTTGGCTGAAACTGAGGTTCAATCCCGGGCTGAAGTGGAGAAGACCGTGGGGTCCCTCAAGCAAGAAATCTTTGAACTAATGGAGAAGTTCAAAGAGTCGGAGAAACAGCGCAAGAGCGCGGAGGCTGGCTTGAAGAATGCTGAAACCCAAGCAGTGGATCAGCGCCAGAAATTGTACGTAACTGAAACCAGTCTTGCTACTGAGCAGCAGAATGTACTGGATCTCAAGGCCGCTCTGCAGAAAGCTCAAGATGAGATGAGGCGGGTTAAAGAAGAGGCCCAGCTGATCCGAGAGGCTGCAGAGGCTGAAAAGAAAGCTTCTCATCAGCTCGGGGTCCAAGAAACGGAGGACAAGCTATCCGAGGAGATCCCCGAGGTGTGTAGGGACTACTGCAACATTTCATGGGCTCACGCCCTTGATGCTGCAGGAATTCCTGCGGATTCGGCGCTGAGACTGCCTGAGAACATCTTCTACCCTCAGGAAATCTGAGAGAATCCTGATGGCGTCCAAGCAGCTTCTGAGCAGGACTTGGCGGTGCCTGATGCCGTCCCTGTGCCTGATAAAGCGAAGGATCCCGCCATGGACTCTATCTCCGAGGTTCCTCCTCCTCAGCCAGAGCAGAAGAAGGATCCTCCTGCTAAGGCTTAGCTCTTAGGCTTTTAACTTTTGTACTTCCTCTTTATTTTGAATGAGAGTCGTCCTGTTTTTGTGTTCTTTTGTAGGGACCTCTCTTTGTATTGTCCTCAGAATATTTATGTAGAATGTTTTCTTTGTTTTCTATGGATGTATGCTGGTACCATCCCTTTATTTAACGTTTACAATGGTGTAAATAAATATAAATGGTTGAGATAAAAAGGATGACGTGCGGCGAATTTGAATATGGGTTGCAATAATGCTAAGCTGCGCGCACACCTTGAAATGACTTCCCTTAAGTAATAATTTCCCCTAAGTCTGGGGTCTGAGGACCATGCAGGACTTAGGTTCTGTTTAAAACTTGGATAAATTGTCATAAGTAATAATTTCCCCTAAGTCTGTGGTCCGAGGAGCCATACAGGACTTAGGTTCTGTTTAAAACTTGGATAAATTGTCATAAGTAATAATTTCCCCTAAGTCTGTGGTCCGAGGAACCATCCAGGACTTTAGGTTCTGTTTAAAACTATGAATAGTTACCATAAGTAATAATTTCCCCTAAGTCTGTGGTCCGAGGAGCCATCCAGGACTTTAGGTTCTGTTTAAAACTATGAATAGTTGCCGTAAGTAATAATTTCTCCTAAGTCTGTGGTCCGAGGAGCCATGCAGGACTTAGGTTCTGTTTAAAACTTGGATAAATTGTCATAAGTAATAATTTTCCCTAAGTCTGTGGTCCGAGGAGCCATGCAGGACTTAGGTTCTGTTTAAAACTATGAGTAGTTGCCGTAAGTAATAATTTCCCCTAAGTCTGTGGTCCAAGGAGCCATACAGGACTTAGGTTCTGTTTAAAATTTGGATAAATTGTCATAAGTAATAATTTCCCCTAAGTCTGTGGTCCAAGGAGCCATCCAGGACTTTAGGTTTTGTTTAAAACTATGAATAGTTGCCATAAGTAATAATTTCCCCTAAGTCTGTGGTTCGAGGAGCCATCCAGGACTTTAAGTTTTGTTTAAAACTATGAATAGTTGCCGTAAGTAATAATTTCCCCTAAGTCTGTGGTCCGAGGAGCCATGCAGGACTTAGGTTCTGTTTAAAACTTGGATAAATTGTCATAAGTAATAATTTCCCCTAAGTCTGTGGTCCGAGGAGCCATGCAAGACTTAGGTTCTGTTTAAAACTTGGATAAATTGTCATAAGTAATAATTTCCCCTAAGTCTATGGTCCGAGGAGCCATCCAGGACTTTAGATTCTGTTTAAAATTATAAATAGTTGCCGTAAGTAATAATTTCCCCTAAGTCTGTGGTCCGAGGAGCCATGCAGGACTTAGGTTCTATTTAAAACTTTGAATAGTTGCCATAAGTAATAATTTCTCCTAAGTCTGTGGTTCGAGGAGCCATCCATGACTTTAGGTTCTGTTTAAAACTATGAATAGTTGCCGTAAGTAATAATTTCCCCTAAGTCTGTGGTCCGAGGAGCCATGCAGGACTTAAGTTCTGTTTAAAACTTGGATAAATTGTCATAAGTAATAATTTCCCCTAAGTCTGTGGTCCGAGGAGCCATGCAGGACTTAGGTTCTGTTTAAAACTTGGATAGTTGGAAATAGACCAGGGGGCACAGGATTATCACGAAGCAAAACATGGGCAAAGCCATTTCCATTAATAATAATATCTTCTTAGGTTATTTACATTCCATGGTCGAGGTATAGTTTTCTCATCCAAATTTTCTAGATAATATGCGCCTATCCCAGCCACGGATGTGATGCGATACGGTCCTTCCTAATTGGGCCCCAGCTTGCCCCAAGAGGGGTTTTTCGCGCTGCCCAGAATCTTTCTCATTACGAGATCACCCGGGCCTAAAGGTCGCAGTTTAACATTGGCATCATATCCTTGTCTTAGCTTCTGATGATAATAGGCCATATGGATCGTTGCTTTTTCCCTTCTTTCTTCGGCTAGGTCTAGACTTCTTCCCAATAACTCGTCATTACTGTTCGGGGTAAACGAGCTAGACCTCAGCTTGGGAAAGTTGTTCTCGATTGGGAACACGGCCTCAACCCCATAAGTCATCGAGAAGGGGGTTTCACCGGTTGACCGTCGCGGCGTTGTCCGATAGGTCCATAAGACGTGTAGGAGCTCTTCTACCTATCTCCCCTTTGCCTCATTCAGTCTTTTCTTCAGTCCGTTCACTATGACCTTGTTCACGGCCTCGACTTGCCCATTTCCTTGGGGGTAGGCAGGAGTGGAGTATCGGTTAATAATCCCAAACTCGCGGCAATACTCCCTAAAGGTCTTGCTGTCGAACTGGAGACCGTTGTCCGAAATGAGTGTGTGTGGAGTTCCGAAGTGGGTAATAATGTTCTTCCAGATGAATTTCTAGGCATCCACGTCCCTAATGTTGGCCAAAGGTTCAGCCTCCACCCATTTGGTGAAGTAATCGGTTCCAACTATTATGTATCGCTTGTTCCCCGCAGTTCTGGGAAAGGGACCGACAATATCAAGACCCCATTGTGCAAACGGCCAGGGGCTAGAGAGGGGGTTGAGGACCCCTCCGGGTTGGTGGATATTCGGGGCGAATCTCTGGCACTGATCACACTTCTTGGCGTACTCTTGGGCCTCTCTTTGCTTGTTCGACCACCAGTATCCTTGGGTGAGTGCCCTGTGTGCTAGCAACCTTCCTCCGGTGTGACTTCCACAAATCCCCTCGTGTAATTTTTCAAGTAAAGGCTCGGACTCTTCTGGATGTATGCAGAGTAGGTATGGCCCAGAGTAGGAGCGCCGATATAGCTTGTGGTCCTCTGATAGCCAGAACCGAGGAGCATTCCTCCGTACCTTCTCGGCCTCCAATTTTCCCTCTGGTAGGATGTCGTCTTGGAGGAAGTTTTTTATGGGATCCATCCAGTTGGGACTCTTTCTGATCTGATGGACCTGGGATGGGTTTCTTCTAATGGGGCTCGCTTGGACTAGATCTTCGACAAGGATCATCCGCGGCAGATTATGCGTCAATGACATGGCGAGAGTGGCCAGCGAATCTGCGTGAGTGTTCACACTCCTGGAAATGTGCGTCAGATTGAAGGACTCAAAACTCGACTGTAGGCGTTTGACTTGTCCTAGATATTCTTTCATCCTAACGCCTCTAACTTCCAGCTCACCCATCACTTGGCCGACAACCAATCTGGAGTCCGAGAATGCTTCTATTACCCTTCCGCCCAATCTTTGAACCATCGTCATCCCTTGGAGTAAGGCTTCATATTCGGCTTCATTGTTCGTAGCTGAGAACCCGATTCTCAGTGATTTTTCAATGGCAGCACCATCCAGCGATATTAAAACTATCCCAACTCCAGATCCTCTCTGGTTGGCCGCGCCATCCATGTAGACCTTCCAATGCAAGGTTCCCCCTGCTAAAATTGTACCAACCAATTTTCCATCCACGTCTTTCTTCTCAGTTATTGTTTCTATAGAGGGTTCAGCAAACTCTGCGACCAAGTCTACGAGGACCTAACCTTTGATGGAGGATCTGGGCATATATTTAATATCAAAGGCCCCAAAAGCGCACTCCACATGGCGATCCTTCCTGTGTAGTCGGCGCTTCGAAGCACCGCTCGAAGGGGGAGCTAAGTTAGAATGATGACCGTATGCTCCTGAAAGTAGTGAGGGAGCTTTCGTGTGGCGTGCACTATCGCCAAAATTGCTTTTTCCAAGGGTAGGTATCGCACCTCAGCCTCATGTAATGATTTGCTCACATAGTAAACCGGTCGCTGCATCCCATTATCATCCTGTATCAATACCAGGCTGACAACATGGGGGGCTACAGCGACGTATGCAAACAGTACCTCGTCTGCCTCAGGGCTGGACATGATGGGTGGTCGTGATAGGTATTCCTTAAGCTGCTGGAAGGTCCAAACACAATCCTCCTACCATTCAAACCCTTTCCACTTATTTATCAAGAGGTAAAAAGGCCGACATCGATCCGCTGATCGTGATATGAATCGGTTTAACGCTGCGATCATGCCAGTGAGCTTCTGCACTTCCTTCAGATTCCAAGGAGCCTGTAGGTTGTTAATTGTTTTGATTTGATCAGGACTTACTTCTATTCCCCTGTGGGTTACCATATACCCTAAGAATTTCCCAGACCCAACCCCGAATGAACATTTGGAAGCATTCAGCCGCAACCTGTGCTCTCTTAAGATAGCGAAGATTATTTCAAGGTCTTTCACGTGCTCGGACACCCTTTTACTCTTCACAACCATATCGTCTATGTAAACCTCAATGATCTTGCCCAGCTGTGGCTCGAACATCCGGGTCATCATCCTTTGGTAGGTTGACCCTGCGTTCTTTAGTCCAAACTGCATCACCTTGTAGTGATAATTTTCGATGGGCGTCATGAAAGCCGTCTTCTCCTGGTCTTCTAACGCAAGGGGTATCTGATGATAGCCCTGGAAGGCGTCCAGGAAACTCATTCGAGGGTGACCCACGGTTGCGTCCACCAACCGGTCGATTCGTGGTAAGGGAAATGGGTCCTTTGGGCACGCCTTGTTTAGGTCCGTAAAATCCACGCAAACTCTCCACTTCCCTGTTTTCTTCCTTACCACCACCGTATTTGCCAACCATTTGGGGTAAAAGACCTCTTTAATAGCCTTTACTTTTTTCAGTTTTGCCATTTCGTCTCTTACGGCACTAGCATGTTCCTTTGAGGGGCGTCTGGGTGGTTGCTTCTTCGGAGTGGAAGACGGGTTAACGTTTAGGTGATGACAAATAAGGCTAGGATCAACTCCCGGAGAGTCGTAGGCATCCCATGCGAACACATCGACATTTCTTCTGAGAAATCTGACCAGTTCCTCTTTCTCTTGAAAAGGCAACTCGGAGCCGACCTGGAAGAATTTCTCCGGATCGTTGGTGACAGCGAATTTATCTAAACTTTCACACCTTATCTCCTTGGCTAGCCCATCGTCCTGCCCTGTCGAGGCGGCTGGTTGCTATAAGCTTTCAGGGGCCGAGGACTCGGCATGGGACCGATGTAAAATGGCGGTCACCATACACTGCCTCGACCACGATAAAATTCACCTCCACCACCTCCGATCCAGTCTGTATGGGCAGCCTGATCTGCCCCTTTGGCGTAACAGTCTTCCCTTCGAAGTTGATAAGGGGAGAGTCATAAGCTGTCAAATCCTCCGGCTTCAGGTTCAGCCCCTTGTACAGATCTGGGTACATTATCTCTACCGCACTTCCTGAGTCCACTAACACCCTTTTCACATCGAAGTCTCCAATTCTTAATGTAACCACTAAGGCATCGTCGTGAGGTTGGATAATTTCTCTCTTATCCTCGTCCGAGAATCCTAGTATCAAGGAGCTTCCCTTTTTTGACCTTTTGGGTTCCCTTTGCCTGTCCTCGAAAGGGAGCCGATCAATAGCCAGTACTCTAGGGAGGTGTGGTCCAGTTCTTCCTGGTGCGGCGAGGATGACATGTATTGTCCCGGTGGGGGGTCTTAATGACACATCCTTTCGAGGCTCTTGCATCGCTTGATTGGGATGGCCGCTCGAGGGGTGCAGAAGATGACGTAGCTTCCCTTCTCGGACCAACTGATCTAGGTGATTCCATAGATTCCTGCAATCCTCAGTGGTATGCCCATGGTCCTGATGATAGTGACAGTACAGGTTCTGGTTACGTTTGGAAGGGTCTCCAGCCATCTTTCCTGGCCATCTAAAATAGGGCTCGTTCCTTACTTTCTCCAGCACCTGTTGCACTGGCTCCCTGAACACGGCATTCACCGTTTACGTGTTACTCTGTCCAGCCTATCGCGAAAAATCTCTCCTCGGCTGGTTATGGTTATACCGTTCCGACCTAAAATCATTTGCTTTGGGGGGAATGACCTTTTCCTTTCCCCTTCCTTGCAGCTGATCTTCCTCCACCCTTTTGTACTTGTCGATCCTATCCATCAACTGATGAACGTTGGCAACTGGTTTACCAGTGAGGGATTTCCTTAGGCCATGCTCGGTGGGAAGACCGCTTTTGAATGTGCTGATATCAACATCATCATGGTTGTCATCTAACTCGTTATACACCTCCCAATATCTATCTGAATATGCTTTCAGGGTCTCTCCCTCGTGCATGGATAAGGATAATAGCGAACTGAGGGGTCGAGGGACTCTGGTGTTTGTAATAAAGCGGGAGCAAAAAGCCTGAGTGAGCTGCTTGTACGAGCCTATGGAATTTGTCTTCAGGCTGTTGAACCACCTTACCGCCATTGGTCCCAAGCTAAATGGGAAGACTTTGCACATCAGGGCTTCATTTTGCGAGTAGATAGCCATTTTTTGGTTAAACTGACTCACGTGCTCTACCGGGTCTGCTCGGCCGTTATAGATGGCGAACGCTGGTTGGTTGAAGCGTCGAGGCAGCTTAGCCCCTTCGATTCTATACGTGAAGGGTGACCTTGAAACCTGGTCTAGCGCCCTCTTCATAGCATCGTTTCCCGAACCCTTGCTAGATGGGCTCTCATATTTCCGTACAGGATGCGGTTCCCTTTCGTAAGAAAAGGTTTCACTTGGGGGGGTCCTTGACCTCCGTCGGTAACTCGCATCCTCCCCATTAGAGGACTCATCAGAGCCAGAGGGAGATCATTTTCGCTGTACACGTCGTAACTTCCTTTTCAGGTCATCTATCTCTCGCTACATGGCCTGATGACTATTTCGCCTCTGGGATACGTGACTACCTATCTGAGTGTGACTCTGGCTCGTCTGGATAGTATGCATACTTCCCTCACGATTCCCTCGGCCGCTTGGGTTGGCAGGGTTATTTTGCCTCTGGGACTCAATGGGTTGTGTCTGTTGGGAGTTGGCCTGGTGAGGATTCTCCTGGTATGGACCTGGTTCTGCCATGCTCGACCGTTGTACTAGTTGATACCCTAGTTCTTCCCACAGACGACGCCAATTGTAGGGACATGATTTTCGTTAACCCGATCCTGGATGATCAGGCCCTGGCCTAAGAAGTCCTACACAATGAAGTTTGTAGAGTATGGGATGAAGAACTCGGTTCCAGTTGGCTCAAACGGTTCATTGCATGTTCTTAGTGGATGTAGAAACGTAAATCACGAAAATGTAAGTCTAAGTCAAAGTTCCATTCATGGACAAGCTTTCATACAATGACTTCTTTCTTTTCTCTCTCCTCTCCTTGCCCTCCTTTTTCTGTCCCCTTTTCTGGGAGACTCTTACATATGATATAGGCCCTCCTTTATCATCTGGGCCCTACACTTGTTGATCATCCAAACCCTCACTTGAGCACCTGTCCCATCAGACGCCCTTACCAATTCTTTGTGAGTTGCAGTGACCAAGGTAACATTGTTCAGGGGTCTTCTCCTCATTAATGCGGCCAGGAGAGTAGTTGTGGTGCATTTAATGTGGTGGTGACAGTCTTTGCTGGGATATTTTGGACCTTCTTTCTTTTTATGCGTTTGGGGTGAGGGCTACAGTAACTGGGATACATCATTGATCTGGACTTTGGGATTTCCGAGGAGGAATCGCTCCTCGGACGTGTTTTCTTTGCCCAGTTGGTTTGGGTAGGGATTATGGGCCGCGACGTCTCCTCGGACAGTATCGTCCTCGGACGGGCTCAAGGCCCAGCCAACTTGTTATTCTGGGCCGGTCCCCACAGTACTAATTAAAGAAATAGAGAAGACAAAATTTTCATTTGGAGACTATATAGAAAAATTTTAATTTGGAGACTATAATAACTTTGATGTGATTATATAGGTTTTTATTTATTTTTTATTTTTTATTATTATTATTTTTTTATAAGCTAATGTTAAGTTCTTTGAAAAAATTCAAGGGCCATCTTTCTGTGACAATTACTAGGGATTCAAGTCAGTCTAGCATAACTAGAGAACATATTAAACAATGAAAGGAAAAATAAAATCTCAGTAATAATCATTGCTTCAGTTCAATTGGAGAACATGTTAAGTGCTTTTTATTTATTTATTTATTTATTTATTTATTTTATTCTGTTGCTGCTGGCGACTTGGTCGTGGAGGTGGAAAAGCCGTGGAGGAGATAGAGAGAGAAACGTGAAAAGATAAAAGAAAGAGACATGTAGTGGAGAGAGAAAATCAACCGTATAAATTTTTTTGGGTTTATAAATATGTATGGAATGTATTAAATAAGAGATAATAAATGAGATTAATTAGAATATTAGCATTAATGAGGATCTTTTTTTAACCGTTGTATCTACTTAAATCCAATGGTGTAACTTGAACCCATCTACATATATATATATATGTGTGTGTGTGTGTGTGTGTGTGTGTGTGTGTGTGTGTGTTGATAAATCATAACTGCAATGAAGCAGAAAGAATTTGAACTTTGAATATTTTCATTGAAATACCAAGAGTTACTAATTGAGCTATAAGACTTTTAACTTGTCATGCAATTTTGTAATAAAAAACACTAAATATTAACCACTACATTTAAAAACAACTTCCTGGTGAACTAGCAATCAATGGTGGGGTTAGGGTTAGGATTTGATTTTGGGAGGACAAAATTTCTAATTGATGCACACATGTATACAAATGCATGTACGCAACTACTTATAAATATTCTATATATATATATATATATATATATATATATATGTATATAATATAAAATCAAAACTTTTGACTTTAGTTGACCTTTTAAAATTTTGACACATAAGCTTTATATGCCTCACAAATTTACACCTCATTATAATTTATTTTTTAGTTATAAAACTTTGGTCAAGTCCTATAAGGACTCAAGATCCTTGCCAACTTAAATTATCAAAGACTCCAAGTTATAACTGGAATTCCATTCAGTGTGCACCACGACAATTGTTAAAGTTTAAAACAAAGAAGTTTTTTATATTTGCTTTGGCTAACTGGTTCGGTTTGGTTTGTAACATATGTTTATAGTAAATACTGATTTAGATTCAGATATTAAGTAGCAAATATATATGATTTATAATCTATTGAGGTTAGGGGTTATGATTTCAGGTAATTTGCAGCTAGAGGTAATGGATGCCACCAAAGTATCTTAATATTTTTATTCTCATGTTTGACGTTCTATCATTTTACCACGTTACTTTTGGGATCTTACAAATTTTCACATCACCAATATATATTTGTTTTATTAATTGTAAAAAATACCTCCTATAAGGACTCAAGATCCTTGTCAACTTAAATTATCAGACTCCAAGTTATACTTTTTTTTTTTTTTTTGAGAAAGGACTCCAATTTATACTTGGAATTCCATTGTGCATGCACCACGACAATTGTTAATGTTTAAGACAAAGAAATTTTTTATATTTGTTTTGGCTGACTGCTTCGGTTTGGTTTGGAATGTAGGTTTTGTAAGGAATTATACCAAAATCCCAACCTGTGAGAAACAAAACAAATAGAGAAAACACACGCCAAAGAAAACAATCACACGCACAAGACAATATTTACGTGGTTCGGCAATTTGCCTACGTCCACGGAATTGCAGGGATTTCACTATTATCAGGGAAAATACAATAGTGCACAAAGAACACTCTCAAGAAACCCAAATCCCAATTACACCCTAGCACTCTCTCACAGAAAAAAAAAAATAAGAATAGAACCTGGCTGCCTCTTTTTTTTCTATTTTCTCTGATGCGGCTGCTCACTAGGTTAATTGGAATTTCTCTCTAATCTCACAGCACACGGCTACAATTGAAATATAATATATATATATATATATATATATATTAAGGTCGGCTGAATAAGGTTTCCTATTACAAATAGGATTTGGTCAAAGCAAAGTGAATTTAGACTTGACTTGGGCTTGTGGCAATTCAAGCCACACACGGGCCCAATTCAACAAATCTCCACCTTGGCTTGAATTGATCAAGCTACACTAGCAAACTCCTCCATCAGCTCCACCTTAGCCCTTAAGGGCTCACAAGCTGTAAACATCAGCCACAATCCTCCATAACACAATCCCTCATCCCTGCAACTCATCCTCCTGTCCTCAAGCTAGAAGACCAATTGAAATTGCGCACAGCTTCAACTTCTCAATGGTGACACCCTTAGTCAACATGTCTGCCGGGTTCTTAGATCCACAAATCTTCTCAAGTATTACCAGTTTATCTTCAACAAGGTAACGGATAAAGTGGTATTTTGTTTGTATATGCTTCGACTTTGAATGAAAAGCTGAATTTTTGGCAAGAAATATTGCACTCTGACTATCACTGTGTAGAATGCCCATCTTCTGCTTCTTACCCAATTTATCTAAGAAACCATGTAGCCAAATCATCTCCTTTCCAGCTTCAGTTGTTGCAACATACTCAGCTTTTGTGGTAGACAAAGTGACAATCTTTTGCAGATTTGAAGCCCATGATATAGCTGTACCACCCAGAGTAAAAACAAACCCAGTAGTACTCTTTCTACTATCAATATCACCAGCAAAATCAGCATCTACATAACCCTACAGTTTCAAACTTGCACCTGTGAAGTAAAGACATGTATCTGATGAACCCTTCAGATATCTCAGAATCCATGACTGCCTCCCAATGTTGCTTTCCAGGCCTACTCATGAATCTGCTCACAACTCCCACTGCATGTGCAATGTCTAGCCTTGTACACACCATAGCATACATCAAGCTGCCAATAGCTGAGGCATAGGGCACCTTGCTCATATGGTCCCTTTCTTCTTTTGTCTTCGGTGATTGTTCTTTACTTAGTTTGAAATGACTACCCAAGGGTGTGCTCACTGGTTTAGCTTCATTCATGTTGAACCTGCTGAGAACTTTCTTCACATACTCTGACTGTAAAAGCTTCAATGTACCATTAGCCTTGTCTCTAATGATTCTCATACCAAGGATTTGCTTTGCAGCTCCTAAATATTTCATTGCAAACTGTTTGGACAATTGCTTCTTCAGATTATTAATCTCCTCAATGCTAGACCCTGCAATAAGCATATCATCCACATACAACAGTAATATAATGTAAGAATTGTCAAAAGACTTAGCATAACAACAGTGATCAGCTTCACATCTCTTAAACCCAATTCTATGCATAAAACTGTCAAATTTCTTGTACCACTGCCTAGGAGCTTGTTTTAGTCCATACAAGCTCTTTCAGTTTGCAGACTAGATTCTCTTGTCCTTGAGCAATGAACCCTTCTAGCTGAATCATGTAAAGGTCTTCCTCTAAGTCACCATGAAGGAATGCTATCTTCACATCTAACTATTCAATATGTAAGTTTTCTGCAGCCACCATTCCCAGTACCAGTCTGATTGTTGACATCTTTACAACTAGAGAAAATATCACTGTGTAGTCAATGCCTTCCTTCTGTTAGAACCCTTTAACAATTAATCTGGCCTTGTAACGTTTGCTACCATCATGCTCAATCTTTATTCTGTATACCCACTTGTTGTGCAAATCCTTTTTTCCTACTGGCAATTCAGTCAGTTCCCATGTCTGATTCCCCAACAAGGAATCCATCTCATCCTTCATGGCTAACTCCCACTTGCTTGAGTTCTCATCCTGTAAGGCTTCATCATAACACTCTGGCTCACCACCATCAGTCAACAGGAGATAATTTAGAGTGGGTGAATAACGCTGTGGAGGTTCAATGTTTCTGGAAGATCTGCGGACTTCAACTACAGGTGTACTAAGATCTACTTGTGAATTTACATTCTCCTTATCTTCTTCACCCCTTTTCTGGACAGTACCTTCAGTCAATTCATCTAAGTTGACAAACTCAGATTTCTTTTGATCTATCACTGTAACATTTGACACTACAGTTGACCTGTCCTTGTACACAACCTGTTCATTAAATATCACATTTCTACTTCTGATGATTTTCCTGTTTTGTTCATATCAAAACCTATAGCCAAATTTCTCATCACCATAGCCAATGAAAAAACATATTTTAGACTTTGCATCAAGTTTACTACGAGCATCAGAATCAATATGAACATAAGAAATACAACCAAAAACTTTTAAGTGTGAAAACTTTACCTCTTTACTGCTTCAAACCTCCTCAGGAAGTCTGAACTCCATGGGAACTGAAGGTCCTTGGTTTATCAGGTAAGCTGCAATACTAACAGCATCAGCTCAAAAAGTTTTTGGTAGGCCAGCATGCAACCTCATACTCCTAGCATGCTCATTGAGAGTTCTGTTCATGCGCTCAGCCACACCATTCTGCTGTGGTGTCCTAGGAATGGTCTTCTCCATCCTAATTTCCTGTGCAGCACAATACTCACTGAACCCTCCATCTATGTACTCTCCTCCATTATCTGACCTCAAACATTTTACTTTCAAACCTGTTTCTGTCTCAACCATGGCCTTCCACTTCTTAAAGGTTTCAAATACATCAGATTTATTTTTCAGAAAATAAATCCATACTTTTCTGCTTGAGTCATCAATGAAAGTGATGTAGTACCTTGAACCTCCAAGGGAGGCAACCGGAGAAGGCCCCCATAAATCAGTATGTACTAATTCCAATTTTTCAGCCTTCGGTGTCTTGCTAGTTTTCAAGAAACTCACATTTTTCTGCTTTCCTAAGATGCAACTTTCACACATGTCAAAATCAATGGACTTCAATTCTGGAAGTTTTCCTTTTGACAGCAGCATCTTCATCCCTTTCTCACTCATATGACCAAGTCTGCGGTGCCATAGGCTTGTATCAGTACTTGCATCAGCAACTGCAATTGTGTCTCTTGGACTTGAGGTCATGTACAGAGTATCAGTTTTCTTTCCACGAGCCAATACCCTAGCTCCCTTTGTAACCTTCCAAGTACCAACAACAAATAGTATTGCATGTCCATCATCAAGTTGTCCAACAAAAATCAGATTCCTCCTCAAGTCAGGAATATGTCGAACCTTCTCCAGTAACCAAACAGACCCATTAGGCAACAATATTTAGACATCTTCCATACCAACAACATCCAAGGCTGAACCATCAGCCAAATACACCTTACCAAAATCACCTGCAACATAATTTTGTATGATTTCTCGGTGTGGAGTGGTATGAAACGAAACTCCTGAATCCAAAACCCAATCATCAAGTGGACTGTCTACTGCAAGAAGTAATGCATCTTATACCTCTTCTGTTACAGCATTACCAGAATCATTTTCATTCTTCTTCTTAGGACTTTTGCATTGATTCCTAAAGTGACCTGTTTTCCCACAATTCCAGCATTGTACTTGTTGGCCTGATCTAGATTTACTTCTGTTCCGATTAAAATTTCTGGATTTTGATTTGCCCCGATTTGAATTTCTGTTATTACCTCTGCCTCTTGTCTCAAGGTTTAGGGCAGAACCAGATCCTGAGGTTTCACCTGCATTTCTTCTGCGAATCTCCTCAGCCAGAATTAAATCTCGTATATCATTGTACTTGAGTTTTTCCTTTCCTGTAGAATTACTTACTGCCATCCTCATTGCCTCCCAACTATTTGGCAAAGAAGCCAAAACGATCAGTGCACGGATCTCATCATCAAAATCAATTTCTACAGATGATAATTGATTTGTGATAGTGTTAAATTCATTCAGATGTTGTGCTACTGATGCATTCTCTGCCATCTTCAGATTGAACAGTTTCTTCATCAAGTGCACTTTATTGTTTGCTGACGGCTTTTCATACATACCAGATAAAGCCTTCATCAGATCTGCTGTGGTCTTCTCCTTTATAACATTGTGTGCAACAGACCTAGACAGAGTTAACCTGATAACTTCTAGTACCTGTCTGTCAAGAAGAGCCCATTCCTCAGCCTTCATAGCCTCAGGTTTTGTCCCCAAAAGAGGCAGATGCAATTTCCTCCCATAGAGATAATCTTCAATCTGCATCCTCCAATACGCGAAGTCTGTGCCATCAAACTTTTCTATTCCAGACGCCTTTCCTGCTTCCTCTACCATTGCTCCCACTCAAACCTAACCCTAGGCTCTGATACCAGTTGTAGGGAATTTAACCAAATCCCAACCTGTGAGAAACAAAACAAATAGAGAAAACACACGCCAAAGAAAATAATCACATGCACAAGACAATATTTACGTGGTTCGGCAATTTGCCTACGTCCACGGAGTTGCAGGGATTTCACTATTATTAGGGAAAATAAAATAGTGGACAAAGAACACTCTCAAGAAACCCAAATCTCAATTACACCCTAACACTCTCTCACAGAAAAAAATAAGAATAGAAGCTGGCTGCCTCTTTTTTTTCTATTTTATCTCATGCGGCTGCTCACTAGGTTAATTGGAATTTCCCTCTAATCTCACAGCACACGGCTACAATTGAAATATAATATATATATATATATATATATATATATATATTAAGGTCGGCTGAATAAGGTTTCCTATTACAAATAGGATTCGGTCAAAGCAAAGTGAATTTAGACTTGACTTGGGCTTGTGGCAATTCAAGCCACACACAGGCCCAATTCAACAGGTTTATAGTTAATTTTGATTTAGGTTCAAATATGAAGTAGCAAATATATATGATTTATAATCTATTGAGGTTAGGGGTTATGAATATTGCAGGTTGAACCAATAATTCACAGCTAGAGATGATAGATGCTACCAAAATATGTAAATATATTTGTTTTTTTTTAATATATTAATATTTTTATTCCAATATTTAACCTTCTAATATTTTACCACATTACATTCGATTAATTAGTATAAAAAACGATTAATCCATTAACTGAAAAAGAAAGGTAGAGAAGACTTCTAGGTTGCATAATTAATTAATTAAAGAAGAAGTATATGGCACGTCCGTTTGCATAAAAAATACCACACAAATGATCTGAAATTTTTTATATAAGGTAACCTTAATCACCAATGAGAAAGAGGTGAACCTCAACCTGTTGATAGTCCTGTCCATGAGGTCACTTAAGGAGAAAATAAATTATATGGTCTAAATTAATGTTGGATTGTCGTTATTCTTACTAGACAATAACTCGCAAATTTCATCGAATACGTTATCATCGAATACGTTAAACAATCATTTTCTTGATCAAGAAAATGATTGTTTAAAATATTTAAAAATTTTAAGACTTTTTTAGATATCTTTTTTTATCCCAATCAATTGTTCAGAACTTTTTAAGAATTTTTAGATCTTTATTATTTTCCATTACAGATAAAAAAAAAAATGAAAAAGTATGTTAACAGTTACTATTTTAAATTATAATGATAAAAGAAAAAACCTTTGCCGGATAAAATTATTTTATTAACAAGCAGTACATACTAAAAAAAAAAAAAAACACTAAGGTTTTTAAAAATCAGTCCTACTTAAATATTGATTTTAGAAGTCAAAACGGATAGAAAAAATTAGTTTACAAAGATACCCAATTGAAATCCTCGTCGGGGAACTAAAAAAGCTTTAACTTTTTATACTTATCTTACCTTCCCTTAAAAGTTATCTTGATTTTTTAGTAAAGTTTGTGATTTACTTTTGTGTTAGAACATATTTCCCTCTCCTTTATGTATATGTGTTTGTTTCTAAAAAAAAAAACAAACCTTGTTATACTTCTTTCACATTGTCCATTATCGTTTTCTCTAATTGTGTGAATCAATTAATCGTAGCTTGCATTATTGATAAGAAAAAAGACCAAAAAATATGAGAGATAGAGGAATAGAAAGACAAAAGGATATAAGTAGTTAAATTACATACATGAGTAAAGAACCTATCATTGATATTCCAGAAGAAAATTTTGAATCAAAATGATAATAAAAAAAATTCTCATATAAGTTTGAAAATAATAAATAAAGAAAAAAAAAAAACATTTCCTATGAGTCAACTTGGCAATTCCAAACGTGAAAGTAAAAAATCAAACTTTGCACCATAATTTCTTACAAAATTAAAAAGAGATTTTAACTTGTAATGATTTGTTGAGTAAAAAATAATAATACCAAAGTTGCAATTGTTGTAACTTGAACAACGAAATATTTCATGATTACTGCCAAACCAGCAGAAAAACACTAAGCAAACTATAGGGTCTCTGTTCGGGGCCCAGACCCAACAGTTATGGGGTTTTGGCCCAAGAAGCCCTAGACAATGAATTTGTAGAGAGTGGGTTACAGAACTAGGCCCTAACGAACTTTGGGCCATACAACAATCAAAAATAATAAAATCTCTTTTATGTCCATTAGATATACAGTCCGAGGAGACATATGGGGTGTATCCCTGTCTCTGATCAAAGGCTATGGTTCTCCTCTTCTTCTTCTATTCTAAGTTCCTCCTTTTTTTGGTCCCCTTTTTCATGGGGACTCCCCTCTCTTATATAGCCTCTTTAAGGTCATCAGAACTTTACACTTGTTGATCATCTGTACCTTCACTTGAGTGCCCGTCCCATCAGACATCTCCCCCATCTTTGAGTTGTAGTAGCCAAGATAACACTGTTCGCAAATCCTCTCCACATTAATGTGGCCAGAAAAGTAGCTGTCATGCATTTAATGTGGCAGCTGTAGTCTCTCCATTGACA
This sequence comes from Quercus lobata, assembly GCF_001633185.2. NCBI lineage: Eukaryota > Viridiplantae > Streptophyta > Magnoliopsida > Fagales > Fagaceae > Quercus > Quercus lobata. The sequence continues at coordinate 46,800,261 of NC_044908.1, read as the reverse complement.
TCCTACACTTTCTTCCCTCTTAAGGGTTTGTGGGATTCATCCCTGCTACTAACACTCGTTGGGGTGAATTTTTATTGCTGGCAGGGGGCGTGTTTGAGCCATATTTGGTACGTCCGAGGAAACATTCCTCCTCGGACCGCCTTTTAAACAAGTTTGGGCCGGGAGCCCTTTTGGTATCCACACCTTCTTCTCAGACGTGATCGAATTCTATATGGGGCCCAAGGCCCATTGTATGTTCTGGGGACTTCACCCCTACACAAACCTATTTCATTCTTTTTATTTTTTAAACTTTCTTTTAGAAGACGTTTTTTTTTAAAAAAAAAATTTATTCCACAAGCAACCAATTGCCAAACATTTTTATATATTAGTATTATAATAGTAATATTAAGAGTAACAATTAGGGATCAAACATTTCTTGATGTTCACCATAATTAGTCGGCTTTTATTTTTAAGAAAAAAAAAAGATCCCTCTCAGTTGTTTAAAATATAAATATGTTAGTCAAAAGAAAGAATATGTATTGAAGAATATCTCTACAACGAATATTTTAGCTAGTTACCTAATCAAATTACAAGTGTTAATTGGGGAGAGAAAAATGAAGAAAAAACTAATTTTATGAGTGTTTGACAAGAGAGAATGGATGGATGGAAAATTGGTGAAAATTAGATGTTTTCTCTCCTGACCCACCAAAATTTTATCTCCCCAATTTATGAAGAAATTAGAGGGGAGATGAATAGTTGCACCAATGACTGAACAACTTTTTTTCCTTGGTGTGGGACTTGCTGGCTACTTTTCCAATTTTTTTTCCCTCCTAGGCGTGATTCAGGTTTTGCTCTTCTTGTTCTTGTTCTTGTTCTTTTTTTTTTTGGGTGGGGTGGTAAACTAGATGTGAATTTTTTTTTTTTTTTTACTTTTTTTTACATGATTTTTCTTTTTTAATAAATTTAGGTGATTGCCTTTTTTTTTGTTGGTTGTTTGCCACTTTTTTGTTTTAATTGGGCATCAGTTTTTTAACAATGATATATGAGTAAATTTATACAAACTCAATTTTTTCATCCATCCACTTTTTCATCCTCAACTAAAATACAAATGAAGGAAACTAAAATATATTTTATTCTCACACTTTTTTATCACTTCTCTATTTTCTATTTTCCCACTTTTCTATCATTTCTTCTTTTCCTATCCCCTAACTTTTTCACCCCTCCACTTTTAATTGTAATTGCTTGTCCTAATTACACCAATTACAATTCCTTTTTTTTTTTTTTTTTTTTTTTTTTATCAATTCTAATTTCTTTTATCTACAAATTAGTTATGTAACTTGGTATAACGTGACACTTTAGTATTGTCAAAATTGATTTTTATTTCAGGCTTTAGTATATTACTTAGATTTTTTTAATTTTTTATTTTTTTTTATAGAGTTTCAACTTATAACATCCGTTTTTGATGATCGTATTTTTTATCATAAGACCAATATACCAATCAATTTTTTGTATATGCGAAGATTAAATCCCAGATCTTTTATTCAATCATCAAAAACTTTACCAATTGAATTAACTAAAACCCGCATTTCTTAGATATTAAGATGTAACTTGCATTGTAAGATTCACATGATAGATTAAACAAATGTGTACAACATTATATACACATTTATTTAATCTATAATGTAATATTAATTACATTACTATTACAATGTCAACTTATAATTATCCGTTAGAATATTTCCATTTTTAGTCTTCTTTGCTATTATTTTGTTCTAATACAATATATAATTTGTTTTTTTTTTTTTTGTTTTTTGTTTTTCTCTTAAAATTCATTTTTCGGGCTATATATATAACACCCATTGCACCATGCTGCTAGGTAGAGTTGCACCTAGGCTAAGCAGCAATGGCATCAATGGAGCCGGTTAGCTCTTGGAACTCTAATTCAGTTCTCAGCGTTATGGAGCTCACCAAAGAGCCAATGACCGTAGTCCCGAAGAACTATATTCGTCCAGATCAAGAACTTTCCGCTCCCTCAGATTACAGTGCCTTGACAACAATCCCCACCATTGACATGAAAAAATTGGCCTTGGGGAAGACCTCGGACTTGGAACTAGAGAAGTTGCATTCAACTTGTAAAGCGTGGGGCCTCATACAGGTTCTTCTCAATTTTTTAGATTATTTACACACAGGATTGCCCTTGAATGCTGCAGCTATTTGATTAAAAAAAAAAAAAAAGACACAGCATATCATAATGTCTAATTTTCCTTTTTTGAGACAGAAATTTAAGTTTGAGAAATATCCTAAGAAATATTTTTTTTTTGATATAGCTGGCGAACCATGGAGTACTTAGCTCTTCACTATTAGAAAAGCTAAAACATGAGATTGAAGAATTCTTCATGCTTCCTTTGGAAGAGAAAATGAAATATAAGGCAAGGCCAGGTGATGTTGAAGGCTATGGAACAATCATCAGATGCAACGACCAAACACTCGATTGGGGTGATAGGTTCTACATGACACTCAACCCTATTCAAAAAAGAAAGCCATATTTATTTCCAGAGCTCCCTTCATCCTTGAGGTTCTCTCTCCTCTCTCTCTCTCACATACAATAAAGCCAGGACACAACAATTTCACTACAAAGCCTAGATGGCAATTGTTGCTAATGATAAATCAAAAAATGATAAACAGTAATAAATAATTACTTAGACTTTGTTGTGAAATTATTACGAAACTATTGTGTATATAGCAATATTCAATTTGTAATAATAATAATTATTATTATTTTCATACGTACTTACAGAAACACCTTAGGGGCATACATCTCAGAGTTGCAAAAGCTTGCCATGACACTTCTAGGTTATATGGGAAAAGCTCTGAAAAATAGAGATCAAAGAGATGGAGGAGTTATTTGGAGATAGGATGCAATCAATGAGGATGAATTACTATCCTCCATGCCCACAACCAGAACTTGTTGTGGGTCTTACTCCCCACTCTGACGCTACTGGGATCACCATCCTTCACCAAATTAATGGAGTACAAGGTCTTCAGATAAAGAAAGATGGGGTTTGGATTCCTGTGAACTTTTGCGCAGATTCTTTTGTTGTGAATGTCGGAGATGTTATGGGGGTTTGTCATGCTTCAATCTCTCTTCCTTTATCCAAATTCTTTTTTCAAAATGCACGTGTTGAATTTAACTAGTCTAGATTATTAAATAGTACCCTAGCTATCATAGTCAAACTTTTCTGTTAGTTTGAATATCATCTCCAAACATTTACTTTTAAAAAACAAAAAAATCATTTCCAAACTTGGTCGGTAAAACCTTACATATTGCACGAATAATGTGATTAGAAATATGGTCCTTGTTTTGGTAAAATGATAATTAATCACTATTTCAATCTATTTTTTCTTTTGGGTGTCCGTTTAGCATAATTAATTTTGCCAACTTATTTTACTATTTAGAAGTTCTATTATACTTTTTGATACTATTCATGGATCTCACTATACTATTTAAACTAACTTTTATCTTTATCTACAGTACTTTTAGTAAAAAGTTTTCAGTTTTAATAAAATAAGCATATCCCAAATAGACCCTGGGGGTATGATATTTTTACAACAGTTTTACAACAAATTCTAAGTGGCAAAATGTTAATGACTCTCATTTGAGTTCACCATTTACATAATTTTTTTACTTACCATTACCAACTTGTTATATAAGATTTAGTGTGAAACTGTCGTACTTGTAGCTATACGTTTATTCTTTGCTTTGAATAAAGAAAATTCATTTCATTGTTAAGATTAGATATTACAAGTCTAGAAGTATATATATGGAGTGTAATGTCATTTAAAATTGTAAATGACATGACAGTTTGTATACTTTAATTTAGAAAATAAAATCATAATTATAAAATTAATTTTCTTTAATTAAAATGTAATAGAAAGAATCCTATTTCCTTCCAAATTACATACCCAAATTCACAATATGTATAAGTGTTATTTTGTGATTTCTTCCATCTAAATTTTTTTCCAACAAATACTTATAGTTGTCTTGTAAGTAAGTACTGAAATTCAATTATAAGTTGACGCTTAAACGTATTGTAAAATTAAGTGTAAATTTAGACGTTTAGATGAGGTGTGTGCGCGTCACAAAAATAGGACCTCATTTGACTTTGCCGACAGGAATATGATAATATCTAGGAACTTGGCTGAACAGCTGCCACGAAATTTCTGTTGGGATATGCCCCATCACCATGCTTTGTTCAATTTTTCTCGTGAGTCGGTAAATGTTGCAACAACTTTTTTTTTTTTTTTTTGGGTCAAAGTTGCAACAACTATTGCTTCATTATTAATTAAGCTTGTGCGATTATCAAAAAATTAAAAATATAGATTTACTAAGCTTCCGCATGTGGATCTTTAAGGAGTTTAAAACCAGTCACCATGATAAGTGATAACTTTAGTATGACACTGAGTCTGTGACTTTAGGACCCCGCTTTTTGGTCAAGGGGACACCCTACATCTATAGGGACCAACGAGTTTAGCAATCCTTACCTAGTTTGGTCAGCCAAACAATAAGTTATTTCATGCATATCTCATGCATGGATCATAAAGTTTTCGAGACGCAAAAAAATCTTACGACAATTTTTTTATTTTTTTATTTTTTTTTAAGTTTAAGTAACTTGACGTGAGTGGTGATGAACCAGACAGTGTAATTTCTTTTGATTTGAACTATTATTTTGCCTTGTAGTGGACCTGGGGTGTTTGAGATGACAAGATACCTTAACTTACGGTAAAATTTGTTGTCTATAGAAATAACTATATAGAAAGAACTATATATATATAGTTCCAACAAAATGTTTAATAATAGGATAGATTAAAGTATTGACGTCACCAGGAATACTTTGACCAACTCTTTCATTAAAAATGGGTAATCCATCTTCATCTTTTTTAACAGCCTTTTTGATAGGTTCTCTAGACTCTTCAGTAAGATATTTTTCCCAACAACCGTGAAGGGTCCTAAAAAAACCGGTAGTAAGAAGATCAACAATTTTAGCATGGTCAAGATTATGGTGTGTCTATATATATATATATCCAAGCTGAGATTCAGTGTAATAGTTAGGACTATTGCACCATGCAATACCCTTAGAATGGTTAAAATGTAAAAAAGTTAGGTGGTAAAAAAAAATTAAAAAGTTGAAATTTTGGGTGGGAGATTGCATGGTACAACTATCGCACCAAATCTCAATCTAACATTCTCATTAATGTGATTGGCTGTGAAAGAAATGATACTCTATATATATATATATATATATATATATATAGCACATGAAATAATTATTAATGTTGTAAAATATGTCAATAAATTATTTGTACTTGTAACCTCTTAGAATTTGTATTGGTATGTTGATATAGAATCCAAGGTGGAGAAGACAACCTTCTGCTCTTGATCTAATTAGCATGCAAAAATTAAAATGAGTTTAAAATGGGAGAACATGTTAGTTATATGTATATTGTCACATCATTCTGCAGATCCTGAGCAATGGGGCCTTTACCAGCATTGAGCACAGAGTAACTGTAAATTCAGATAAAGAAAGAATCTCACTTGCTATGTTCTTCAACCCCAAATTTGAGGCAGAGATTGGGCCTGTGACTGGTACTTTAAGCCCACGAAACCCACCATTATTTAAAAGGATTGCAATGGAAGACTATGTCAAAGATTTCTATTCCCGTAATCTGAATGGGAAGTCGCATTTGGAGAACATGAGAATCAAAAGTGGGGAATCAACGCTAGCTGCTTGATGGTCAAACAGATATATAGTACTTATAGCTTGAAAATTGTGACACTTTCAGTCTTGTCTCAGGTAAAATAATCCCATTTCGCTATAGCTTTGGATGAATCTATACAATGAACAAAGCCAGGTGATAATGCATGAAAAAATAAATCAGTCTGTTCTGGTGTGTGTTTGGTTCCATGTTGTATAAAATTGCTTTTTAGAAATGAAAATATATAAATATATAAATAATTCAATGTTGATCTTTACGATGAATGTTCACTTTCTTGCTTTCTTGAAGACTAAAAAACACCAAGGATATTTCCCATCACAACCTTATATATTTAAAGAGTCTCTCACGGATTGATAAACTCATATAGCTTGAACGCTTTCAATATATCCCCCCATCATAACCCTATTTAAATCTACCGCTTGAGCTTGTCGGTCATTAAATTGTGACTCATGAATAATCATAATCATTGTTTTAGCATGTGGGATGATCTGTTAGTCTTTGAGCACAGAAAACTTTTTATCTGGTTAATTTATGAAACCTATCAAGTTTACATATTTCTAACTCAAACCCCATAGCAAAGTGGAAAATGACAGTTCACCATTTTCGGGGGAGAACCAAACAAAACATAGTGTGGAAGGCTCCACCATTTTTCTTTTTCTTTTCTCTCTCTCTCTCTCTCTCTCTTAGCGGCGTGGTTTTAGATTTGCATTGCCGAATTTTTCGCAATTTTTCAAGCATGCTATGGGCCCCTTGAGAACAAACTTCGTCCTTCCAAATGATGAACCACGTTATTGGATGTTTACTCAAGACTAGAGTCAAGACATATCCCCTTTCATTCCCTCCTTGCTGGGGGCCAAAAACATACTAATCAAAAAACAAGAAAAAGTTCCCCATAGCATATGGGTGGGGACATTGTGCTTTGGAAATTGTCTCACCTACAAATGAGATAAGTTTGATTACTACTTCAATAAAGTCTACAGATGGATAACATGTAAAATTCACGACCTTTTCCATGAGTTGATCTTGCCACTAATTAAAACCGCTTTTTTTTTTTTTTTTTTTTTTTTTTTTTTTTTTTTTTTTTGTATGCCAATACCATCAATATCACTTTAACGCAAACCTGTAATAACAAGACGCCCCGAAAAAGTTTTTAAAAATGCTACTTTAGGGTAGTGTTTATTACACACTCTCACATACACTCAAACTATACATAAATTACAATTTAGGGCTAATTACAACTTACTCTCCTGTGGTTTGGTCGAAATTTAAATTGCCTATTTGTGGTTTAAAGTTTGACACTTTACTCACCTGAACTTTGCTCCATTAGACTTCTGTAACTCACATTTGACTTTTCCGTTAAAAACACATTTTAATTAAAAAAACATTACATAAAACAAATCAAAAAGTTAGGGCTTGGAATTTTGCAAAAAATGGATGAACATTGCTGTGAACAATGATCTTGGGCATAGCCAAATTGCCATATCACCCATTCTATTTCAAGCACAGAAGCCCAGCCAGAGAGAGAGACATGTATGAGTGCCCAATGTTGTGCATGTGTGGAGACGTAAATTAATTACACTAGCCTACGTTCTGTAATTAAGAAAGACTTCTTCTTTTTTTGGTTAAAAATTAAGAAAGACTTCAAACATGGCTTTATTATTGTTGAGATTTATTGTTGTTACTGCTGCTGGGTGCTTTTGTTCTTTCTGCACTGCTGTCCTTTTTTCTTTTTTCTTTTTTTTTTCTTTTTTTTCGTTTTTTTTCTCTTTGGATCGGTCTGTGGATGGTTTTACTGTTTTATTCTGTTGGCCCTCTTGTACTGCCCACGTTGCTCACGGCTAAGTTTGTAGTTCGTATAGTTTACATCAATAAACTTCTATCTATTATATCAAAAAAGTTTCATACTCTTGGGTTTTTTTTTTTTTTTTGCTACATTTGATGAATTGTAGCGGATTAAATTTGATTTCCTTTTTGTTTGTTTGAAATTTGTATTTGTTTGAAATTCCATGTTAATGTTCATAGAGTTTCAAACCCTATCTTTTTGATCCATTCTATGTTATGTTTTCAAATTAAAATGTGTTTTTTCTAATGGCAAATAGATAGGTGGGTTACTGAAGTCTAACGGAGCAAAACTTAGGTGGGTAAAGTGTCAAATTTTAAACCACAGGTAGGCAACATAAATTTCGGCCAAACCACAGGTAGGTAAATTGTAATTAGCCCTACAATTTATGTACAATTTAAATATGTGTGAGAGTGTGTATAATAGGGTGTATGAACTAACGTTTGCTCACGAATTTATGCGTAAACTTAATGGTCAGACATACTTTTAGCTTGCGTTGTTGCAAACATACTTGAAAGCCACTGGTAATGCAATGGCAACTTAGGTGGTGTTTGGATCCGGATGTTTTGCATTTTGCGTTTGCGTTTGCGTTTTCAACTTTTTTTTAGTCGTGATTGTTGACTTTCTGTGTGAACAGTGCACCCGTGCACTGTTCATAGGACCCTCAAACATCATTTTTCAGCAACTTTTTCATTAAAAATAGGTCCCACGGTACTATTCACATATTTAAAAATTATTTTACTACAGTTTTTTCAATTTTCAGCTATATGACTTTCTGTGTGAACAGTGCACCCGTGCACTGTTCATGGGACCCACAAACATCATTTTTCAGCAACTTTTTCATTAAAAATGGGTCTCACGGTACTATTTACACATTTAAAAATTATTTTATCACAGTTTTTTCAGTTTTCAGCTGTATCCAAACGGACCCTTAATATGTGTAAAAAAAATGACGACAAAGATTTGGAGGGAAAAAAATTAATAAACAATTGTGTCGACAGGTTATATGTAGTCCCACTCTCATATAATATAAATTTAAGTGTATACTTAAAAATCAAATCAATGGGAAATAAAGTTATTAAACCTTAAAATATAATTATAAAACTCCAAATAATTGAACTCCCAAATAAGAAAGTGTTGAAGGGCTAAGAGGATAAGCCAATGACAGGGATTTCCTCTTAGGTGGTGGTGGGGACTAGGGAAATAATCAGTCTTTCCCACAGCATAACAATCCTTTCTGAGGTGAATTCTACAATTACCTCGACTTTGACAGCAATGCTTAAGTATAAAACCCAATGCACCGCCTAAATCTAGGGGTTACGTGTAAATGCTATAGGGCTGCCATAAGAGTGGCACAGAAGAAAGGAACAAGGCAAATAAACTAAGCAAGAATGATGCAATACATTAATCAACTTGTTGCCCTAAATTTATTTTCTATCCCCTTTTTTTATTCTCTTTCTTCTCCTTCTTGCCCTAAATGAAATATTTTTAAATTAGGGTAATTATAGGTTTACATTAATTGTACACTACATTGAACGAAAAATTATTAGGTACTCCCGGAGTACCATAAATGCGTACTTCATCCTCTCACATGAATGGTTGGTCCCATTAATTAAATTCATGGTGGGACCCACCATTCATGTAAGAGGAGGGAGTACGCATTTATGGTACTCCAGGAGTACACAATAATTTCTTACATTGAACACATTTGTTTAGCTTACAATGTAAAATTTACATTGATAGTACAATATAAACTAAGAGTTTTCTTTTAAATTATGTTTATAGGCATGGATAGTCAGAGATAAGAATCAACTTGTTACTAAATTTTAAAGGCCAAAAATCCTATCACGGTGCAGGTCAGCATTAAGGTCTATGTCCCTTAATTGTTATCCTTGTTCACATATCATTTGTTTCCATAATCCTACAATCGATACTGTATTTTGTCTAGCCCCGATTCATACGTCGAAACGAAAACTAGAAAAACCAAAAACATTAGAAAATGTGCAAAACCATGAATTTCAAAGCCAAAAAGAGCAAAAATAAATACAACATGTTTGAATGGCAAATCAAAAAGCCACAACATTTGAAAAACACATTTTACAGAAAATATGGCCAAAACCCTAACTAGGTATGGTCAAAAAGTTTACTTTTTGATTTAACTGTTGGATCATGTTGAATTTTAGACTATATCGTAAGGCATATTTTTCCCTTTGAAACGATAGTTTACGAGCCAAAATCGGAGTTAAAATGGATGAGATATCACAAAAATATCGAAACCCTAATAAAGTCTTCATTGTATTTTTTAGGAAAACTGATAGTTTTGATTCGGTTTCGCATAATAAACTGTATTGATTGGGCAAGAATTGGAACAAGCAGGCTGGACCATCTTGAAAAACAAGGTCTTAGCTAATTTTCACCAAAAGGGCTCAACGACATCAGTTTTAGATTAAAAGATATGAATTTTTCAAGGGAAGACATTTAGAATTTTTCAGCTTTGCATCACCTCCCTTCTGAGCGCAATATCTCCACGACTGTAGCTCCAAATTGAATGAGGCTAGAACCATTGGAAACTAGACATCTATAGCTTTCTGTGAATATGAAATTCGAAGAAACAAGAGCTCAGAAAGGCCTCCAAAAATCTGCACAAAGATCGGGCCAAAAATTAGAAAAAGACGAAAAATGCTGACAAGGCGGATGACGTGGTGGATAAGGATGGAGCTAGCATTGGTGTACCTAGCTGCCTCTATGAAGGGGTGGCTAGCACTAGTGTAACATAGTACACTAATGCTAGCCTCCCATTCCCTCATTTTTCCTATAAATACCCCCTTTTTGGAAAAATTATGTTGAAAAGTGAGGTAGAAAATTCATGTAGAAATTAATGTAAGGTTTTTGTGAGGAAAGAGTAAAAAAAATAGTGAGAGGTAAAAAAACAATAGAAAAACCCTAGAAAAAAAAAATCTTTCTCTTTCTTTTTAGGAAACCCCACACCAAAAGCTCCATCCTTCCTCCATTCTTGTAATTTTTTGTGGGTAAGGATTTGGGGGTGGGTTTAGTTTATTAATAACTAAACTCATCCCACCGCTTTTGTATATTGTAATTGTAGGGATATTGGGTCTACAACTTCTTTATCTGTTTATATATTAGATCTGTGGCCCAATCCGAGGATGAGGGTTTGTCTGAGGATGAGATATCTTTGCCAGAAGAGACTGCGATAGTAAGTAGAGAGATCAGTTTGGGTCATAACAGTTTAAAGGGTGGGCCAAGGATAAGCACATCCTCGGCTAACCAATGCCGAGGTCTAAAGGGGTTATCAGTCGTCCCGGGTAACGCTCCAGGAAGTTCTGTTGGTGCAAATATGTATTGCAGTGAGATCAGACTGGGAGAAGTCCTAAAAATATCCTAGGAGAAAGCTGCTGCCTCCGCATTAAATGCACTGCAGCTAACTCTCTGACCGCATGAATGTAGAGGTGATGCCTGAACAATGGATTTCAGCCTTACAGCTACTATATAAAGACTTATGGAGAGTGCTGATGGGACAAGTATCAACATCGACTATCTGGCATGCACGTGGAAGGTGGAGATGGAAAGGGAAGATAGTATAAAATGAGAAGAAGTCAATGAGACTGTAGGATCAAAAGGGAGAGAGAAAAGTACTGTAGCATCTAGAACTGACTTTGTAATCAAACCTGAAAGAAATACATAAGAACAGATCTCCTCAGACTTTGGCGATGATGATTTTCTTCATTATAAACCTGTTCATTTACATATTTTTGTCCTTTAAACCTATTTTCTAGTTAGTCTAATTCATTAGAGCCCATTTTTCCAACTCATTCTCTACAAATTCATTGTTTTGGGCTTTTTGGGCCTAAGTCCAATCATACCTTGGGCTAGGATCTCAATTATGGTCCTTACAATTGGCATCATCTGTGGGAAAGACTGGTGCGATAGTGAGTTTGACATTCAATGATGGTAGGTTCAAGTCCACACCTAGCAGAATCTATGGGGTCTCAGCGTCAAGACCACTTCCATGATCTTGAACGAAAGAGGGATCAGGAGGGAAGTGTACATACTACCCACACCAGTAAGAATCAATCTCAGGGCAAAATCCATGACTCTTATGAGGAGAATGCCAGAAACATGTAGAAGGAGATTGATCACCTAAAGAGGAGCCTGTGCCATGAACGGCAAAAGCGAGCTCCATCCCATTCTGACTTCTCTTCTGATGGTGAAGAGGATGGTAGCAATAGGTACAGATCAAGGACTCCTCCTAGCGAGTTTTTCTCATATGATGAAGATTATCATTATAAGCACCAAAATAGAAATTCGTCCTTGGTAGGCCTGGGAAACAATGCTATGAGCAAAGCACTCAACCAAATTTCCAAATCATCTTTCACGTGCTGGATTGAGGGAGGGAGACTTTCTCGACGGTTTGCACAGCCCACGTTCACCATGTATAATGGTAAAATTGACCCTGTAAAGCATGTTAGCCACTTCAATCAAAGGATGGCCATACACTCCAAGAATGAGCCCTTGATGTGCAAGGTATTCCCATCCAGTTTGGGACCTGTGGCGATGAGGTGGTTTGATGGACTGAGGGCAGTTTCCATTGATTCCTTTAAGGAACTCACTCAAGTGTTTGGGTCCTACTTTATTACGTGCAATAGGGTTCCTCGACCTTTGGCTTCCTTGTTGTCTTTATCCATGAGAGAAGGAGAAACCCTGAAAACATATTCAGACAGATATTAGGAGATGTTCAACGAGATAAATGGTGATTTTGACAATGTAACCATCAGTACTTTCAAGCTCAGCCTACCTGCTGAGCATGGCTTGAGGAAGTCTTTGATTAAGAAACCTATTACCAGTATACGCTAGCTCATGGATCAGATTGACAGGTACAAGAGGGTTGAAGAGGACCAGCAGCAAGATAAGGGGAAGGGCAAGGTTATCTCTTAGGAGAGGAGGGATTTCAGGTCGAACCGCTACAACAATAATAGGACCTGAAGGGATTTTGCTGGGCAGTCTGAGCCTGCAGCTCCTCAAGTGGTGAACACTGTATTCAGAGAACCGGTGCATTAAGTTTTGGAGAAGATCAAGAACGAGCCATAATTCAGATGGCCGAACAAGATGAGTGGAGACCCTTTAAGGCGCAACCAAAGCCTTCATTGCCTATACCACCAAGAGCGAGGACATACCACCGAGGACTGCTGAACGTTGTGGAATCATTTGGAGCAACTGGTCAAAAAGGGGAGGTTACAACAATTTCTATATCGACCTAGCGGACAAGGAAACCAATTAAGGATAGGGGCTCAGGGGAATGCTCCTCCAAGGCCCCCGTTAGGTACAATCAATTTCATTTTTGCTGCACCTAGGAGAACCAGTTCTCACCTTTCCAAGGTGATGTCTATAGCTAGTACACCAACCAAGGACTCCAATTCCGAGCTGAAGAGAGCTAGACTGGAAATGTGACATTCGTTGAGTTTCTTAGATGAAGACAAGATTAGAACCATCCAACCACATGATGATGCTTTGGTGGTCACCCTCAGAATAGAAGGGTATGATGTGAAGAGAGTAATGGTGGAACAAGACAACTGTGCGGAGATCATGTACCCTGACTTGTACAGATGACTGAACTTAAAACCTGAAAACCTGACAGCCTATGATTCACCTCTGGTAAGTTTTGATGGGAAGCTTGTTACCCCAAAGGGCCAGATTAGGTTTCCCGTACAGGCCGACTCAGAGGTAGTGGAAGTGGACTTCATAATGGTGGATGCATACTCCCCCTACACGGCCATTATGGCCAGACCCTGACTTCATACCTTGGGTGCTGTTTCTTCAACTCTGCATCAGAAGGTGAAGTATTAGTCAGGAGACCAGATTGAGGAGCTGGTAGGGAACCAATCCATGGCTAGGTAGTGCCTCGTGTCTGCAATTTTGCATCAGCCAGCAGCTGAGTCTTTGGCCTCAATGAAGGAAGGTTTATAGTAGTCAAAGTCTCCAGAATTACCTGCAAAGGGGCCAACCGAGGAGGCCAAATGTGAAGATTTAGAGAAATTTGTCGTAGGTGATGATCTAGAAATTTTTTTTAAGGTTGAAGCTCAGCTACCACCTCCGGAGAAGAAGGAGTTGGTGGTATTTCTCAGGAGGAACATTGATGTATTCGCTTGGAATCCTTACGAAGCTTGGGGGTGGATTCGAGCTTCATCTGTCACCCCTAGGAAACAACCACCTCGGCGTTCATTCGAAAAACACTTTGATGCTGTCAAGGACAAGGTGATGAAAGTTAAGTAGGCTGGGACTATTAAAGAGGTTTTTTTTACCCTGAATGGCTGGTTAACACTGTAGTGGTAAAGAAGAAGATTGGGAAGTGGCGCGTATATGTAGATTTTACAGACTTGAACAAAGCCTGCCCAAAGGACCCTTTCCCTATGCCTTGGATTGACCAGCTGGTGAACGTAACGGTGGGCCATCCTCGGATGAGTTTTTTGGATGCCTTTCAAGGATACCATCAGATACCTTTAACTTTGGACAACCAAGAGAGGACAGACTTTGTCATTCCTATTGGAAATTACCATTACAAGGTGATGCCCTTTGGTTTGAAGAATACAGGGGCTACCAACCAGAGGATGATGACTAGGATCTTTGAGCCACAGTTAGGAAAAAACATTGAAAATTATATCAATGATATGGTGGTAAAGAGCAAGGCAGAGTCTGAGCATGTTAATGACCTCAGAAACATCTTTGCTATCTTGAGGAAACATAAGCTTCGACTTAATGCTTCCAAGTGTTCTTTTGGGGTCAGATCAGGGAAGTTCTTGGGCTACATGGTCACACACCACGGGATAGAAGTCAACCCCGACCAGATTAAGGCAATCAACAATTTGCAACCACTTCGGAATCCCAAAGAGGTCCAGAAGCTTACAGGTATGACCGCTGCTCTAAACTAGTTCATCTCTCAGTCAGCAGACAGGTGTAGGCCTTTCTTTCAATTTTTGAATAAATAGAAGGGGTTTGAATGGACTGAGGAGTGTTTCCTCGCTTTCAAGCAGTTGAAAGAGTATCTATCTCGGCCACCCATCATGTTAAGACCCGAGGTGGATGAGGTTTTGTTTGCCTACATCACGGTGGCCTCCCATACGGTGAGTTTGTTGCTAATACGGGTTGATAGTGGTGTTCAGAGGCCAGTCTATTACGTGAGCAAGTCACAGCATGAAGCCGAGGTCCGATACTTGCCACTTGAGAAGGCCATTCTGGCAGTGGTGCATGGTACGTGTAAGCTCCTCCATTATTTCCAATCACACATGGTTATTGTCTTGACTCAACTCCCGCTCAGATCCCTACTTCGGAGCGCTGATTACACAGGGAGAATTGCAAAATGGGGCACGATCCTAGGGGCTTTCTATATCAAATATATGCCTCACACCTCTATCAAGGATCAGGTCCTCGTTGACCTGGTAGCTGAGTTTGCTGAAACCCCATTAGTAGATAGATTAGAGGAGTAGAACATAGATGGAAAATCAGTTGGTATAATCTCCTTGCAAGAGCCTTTGTCTTGGAAGGTCTACGTTGATGGTGCAGCTAATCATAGAGGATTTGGAGTGGGGCTAGGTCTAGTATCCCCGGAGAAGATCACAATTGAGAAATCCTTAAGATTGGGATTCTCGGCCACGAACAATGAGGCTAAGTATGAAGCTCTGTTGGTAAGGATGACTATGGTTCAAAAAATGGGTGGAAAAGCAATGGAGATATTCTCTAACTCAAGGCTGGTTGTAGGCCAAGTCTACGGAGAGCTGGAAGCAAGAGATCCTAGAATGCAGGAATATTTGAGCCAGGTTAGACACTTACAATCTGACTTTGAGCCTTTTATTTTATCACAAGTTCCTAGAAGTAGAAATACACATACGGACTCTCTTGCCACGTTGGCAACCTCCTTGGCACAGAGCTTACCACGGGTAATCCTTGTGGAGGACTTGTGCAAACCCTCTGAAGCAGAAAGGAATGTGGTTCATGTTCACCAAGTAAGCGTGGGGCCTAGCTGGATGGACCCTATTGTGCTATTCCTTAAGGACGATATCCTGCCTAAGAGTAAGTCCGAGGCCAACAAAATACGGAGAAAAACTCATCGGTTTTGGCTCTCTAAGGACCAAAAGTTGTATAAAAGATCATTCTTTAGCTCATACCTGCTATATGTACACCCTGAAGCAGTTGAGTTACTCCTGGAAGAATTACATGAAGGGATTTGTGGAAGCCACACGGGGGGTAGATCTTTATCTCACAGGGCCCTCACATAAGGTTATTGGTGGTCGAATATGCAGAAATGAGCATAGGAATATGTGAAGAAGTGCAACCAATGCCAAAGATTTGCGCCAAACATTCATCAACCAGGAGGAGTCCTTAATCCTCTATCCAGCCCTTGGCCTTTTACTCAGTGGGGGTTGGATATTGTAGGCCCTTTTCATAAGGCAGCGGGGAATAAGAGGTATTTGTTAGTTGGCACAGACTACTTCACCAAGTGGGTTGAAGCTGAACCACTAACAAATATCAGGGACATGGATGCCAAAAGGTTTGTCTAGAAAAACATTGTCACACGATTTGGAATCCCACACACCCTCATCTGGGACAATGGACTTCAATTTGATAGTAAAGCCTTCAGAAGATACTGTTGTGATTTGGGAATAAAGAACATGTATTCCACTCCGGCCTATTGACAAGGGAATGGACAAGCCGAGGCTATTAATAAGGTCATAGTAGGTGGACTTAAAAAGAGATTAGACAATGCAAAGGGAAAATAGGTGGAAGAGTTGCCACACGTCCTTTGGACATACTGGACTACTCCTCATAGGTCCATTGAGGAGACACCCTTTTCAATGACTTATGAGACCGAGGCTATTATTCTTTTGGAAACTGGATTCCCTACGCTGAGAACAAGTTCTTTCACTCCGAGCAGCAACGATGGGCTATTGGAGAAAAGCTTGGATTTAATTGAAGAGTGTGGAGAAAATGCCATAGTCCAATTGGCCTACTATAAACACAAGCTCAAGCAGGGGTATGATGTCAACGTAAAACTAAGGCTACTAACATTTGGAGACTTGGTTTTGAGAAGGGTTTTAGGAACTGCAAAGAACCTAGCATGGGGAAAATTGGGTCTTAACTAGGGAGGGCCATATCGTATCACCTTGATGGCCGGAATAGGTGCTTATTATCTTGAGGATCTAGAGGAAAAGGCTATACCACGCCCCTAGAATGTACATAACCTTAGAAGATATTATTATTAATGACGTTTTTATTCACCCTATTTGGGTTTATTATATTACACGTCATGCATTTTTGCTATCTATCTAAGTATTAAATAGAACCTTGGTCATGCCTGGCTCCTCGGACTATATATCTTGGGTAAATTGATATCTTTTAATCACTGTTTTAAATATTAAACAGAACCTTAGCTATGCCTGGCTCCTTGAACCACATGCTTTGGGAAAATTAATATTTCTTGACATCTATCTAAGTATCAAACAAAACCTTGGTCATGTCTGGTTCCTTGGACCACATGCCTTGGGTAAATTGATATCTTTTAATTACTGTTCTAAGTATTAAACAGAATCTTAGCTATACCTGGCTCTTCGGACCACATGCTTTGAGAAAATTAATACTCCCTAACATCTATCTAAGTATTAAACAGAACCTTGGTCATGCCTAGCTCCTCGGACCACATACTTTGGGTAAATTGATATCTTTTAATCACTGTTCTAAGTATTAAACAGAACCTTAGTTATGCCTGGCTCCTCAGACCACATGCTTTAAGAAAATTAATACTCCCTGACATCTATTTAAGTATCAAACAAAACCTTGATCATGCCTAGCTTTCGGACCACATACCTTGGGTAAATTGATATCTCTTAATCACTGTTCTAAGTATTCAACAGAACCCTAGCTATGCCTGGCTCCTCGGACCACATGCTTTGGATAAATCAGTGTCCTTTAATCACCAATACTTCCTCTCATTTTTGACAAATGTCCAGACAAAGCCTTAGTTCATCCCACATACTTAAGGTAAAACAAGTATCTCTTATTAATTACCAGAATGTCAAATGTGATCAGCTTCTCTAAACAACAAAGATCTTCATGGTGGTAACAAACTCACTTGGATATTCATGAACATCACTTAAAGCATTTACAGGCTTACCAGTATTTGTTTAAGAGTTGATTATCACTTTGCTCCTTTAAACTTATCAATAAGTAAAGAGCAAAGTAGGTTTAAACCAGTACACAGATTATATTACTGTGTATGTTCTTAAAAATTAAAGTTATGCCCTGCCGAGGTAATGGACTTCGTAGAATTTAACTTATTTTACAGCTGACCATATAAGATGGGGTAACTTGTCTGTTACTTACATAGATTAGTAAGCAAGGTTTTACCCAATTGTTACCTTTATTAAGTGTTAGATATGATAGAAGTTATATCAACACCAATATAAGAATCATAGAAATAAAGAAAATATAATTAACTTCCATTAATCAGAGCCTTTAAGCAAGGTAGATAGAGTACAAAATAAGCAACTTCCTTACAAACTTTGGAAATTAAAACAAAAGTTGCAAGTAAAATAAAAGGAAGAAAAAGGAACAGATAAAATGAAAAGAAAAACTACACTTAGTCTATTTCTTTTTCATTACAATTTTTTCCTTTGAAAGGCCTCTAATGGGCTGAACAGTTGCAGCTTTTGAGACCTCAGGGCCCTTGCTCGCAAGATTAGATTTGGCAAGCAGAGGCAGAGAAGCTAGGACAATCTCCATTGTTTTAGATGCTTCTTTTTCTGTAGGAGGGTCCCGGGAGGTAGTTAGGGGCTTTATGGCTTCAGGAGCCGCCACTTGATTGGAGTTCTTTTCCTTTTCGGTACCCCCGGGCTTCTCAGCCTCCTTGGAGAGGTTGGCAGAGGTGGTTGTAACATTGGTTGTGATGTCCTTGCTCACCTCTGCCACCTCGGACTTGGCATCAATCCTCGGAACGGAGGGAACAGACCGACGGATGGCTGGGGGATAGTAGACGTTCTTTGCCTTCCTAAGCATAGATGAAGCCTTAACCCCAGCCTGGTTAAGAGCTTCATACCACGTCTGGGAGCAGTAAGTCCTACATACCCCCGGGACCTCAGTCCTGAGGCCTTCCTCGATCTCTACCACTCCAGCGTCGTACCCATCCTGCTCGGCCTGATCTCGAGCCCTCTCTACTTAGACCTTCGCCTTCTCGGCCTCCTCTAATTTCTTCTTAAGCACGACAATTTAAGTTTTGGAGGCAGCCAGCTAAGCCTCGGTGTTGCGAAGGAGCACCCTCTGGCTTTTGGCCTGTTTTTCAGCACTATCAAGAGCTGTTGCTGCACTTTTCCTTTCTCTCTGCTTTTCCAGCAGTTGCTTCTTGAGCTCTTTATTGCTTTGCTCGACCACATTGAAGGCCTCCACGGTAGAGTTACACCTTCTCTCCTCCTCTTTCATCTACCGGTGGCAGTAGTTGGTAATCTCCTCTGCTTGGAAGGAGGCTTGAACGGCCTGCCAAAGAAAGAAAGGGGGTTTAGAAAAGGAAAATAAGTAAACCAATTAAAGAAATGAAGGAGAAAGAGAAAAAGAAGGGGTCAAGTAGAAGACATACCATAGCGAGATGACTATTGAGGCTGAGGAAGACCTCATGCCTCCTCATTGACCGTAGCTCGGCAATATCCCCGGGGAGCAACAAAGCCTGCTCCACAGCACCTGCCAGGTAGTCGGCAGTTCCCCCCTGAAAGTCTCTAATAGAGGCGATGGCTAACAAAGGTGCCTCGTCCAGCATTAGAGCAGGAAGCTAAGCTGAGGGCGCATCCTAAGGCTCACTCCTCCTTTTAACCCCCTTTTGCCCAATTTTAATTTGCTTAGCCGCTCTCTGGGCCTCATCCTCTTGGGAGGGAGGGATTTTTCCAGTGTCCATCACCTCCTTGCCTTTAGGCTCCCTTTTCCTCTTTAATCCAACAGGTTCAAGCTAGAGGGGTAAGGCAAGTGGGGGAGTGGGAGGCTTGGACTATGCAACCTTCCTAGGTGCATCCTTCCCCAGTTGGGACTCCAGCAAGTCTTGGAGACTGGACCTTTGCTTGCGCTGGATCCCCATCTCGCCTATTAATGGACTGAATGGAGGGCCGAGATCAAAAGTTGAAGTTTCTGGGGACCAAGCTCAATTGAAAACCTCAAATTCGTCCTCAGAGTCAGGTACGTCAACTACTTCTTCCTCTTCAGTGCTGGCAAGATGGGAAGAAGTGGCTACTTCGATGGCTTGTGGTGGTGGCAAGGCTACCTTCGGTATGCCCTTAGGAATAGGATCAGCAGCGTGTGTGCCTTCTGGAATAAGGTTGGAGAGTAGAAAACCTGGGGCTGCTACGCTGATTCGTTGCAGTCCAGGATCTCTAGCTTTAATGACACAGTTAGGCACCAAAAAGCTCTTGGAGATCGGGACGTAGTCCAAAATCAAATGAGCTGCTCCAAGCTGGCCATCTGTGTGGACGAAGATCTCGGCTTTCAAGATCTTGTTCAAACTTGCTCGGTTTACCAGGTTAAAGTTGGGCGCAATAGTGTGTGGGTCTGCAATGTCATCAACAAGGACAAAAGAACCATTCATTAGCAAAGTGCAAATCAAAGGAAATATTTGGGTAAACAAGAGTTAAGGAAAAAGAGAAGGGTATGACTTAAAAACTAAAAATTTAGACTTAGAACTCCACATGGTTTCCCCTCCATCGTCGGACAAGGGAGGCCATCGTGCCACTCCCCTGATAGAATCAAAAAATCCTTTTTTAGGCCTTTATTGGAGTTAGGAAGGCATTGGATGAGCCTAACCTCAGGGTACCTAGATTTCAAGTAGTACCCCTGTCCGGTTAGGTGGTGGAGATTGTAAATCTAGTTTACGTCGTGATGGGTAAGGCCTAAACCCATTCTTTCATTTAGGACATCAACACAACCTAGGATCCTAAACATGTTGGGAGCACACTGGGTGGGAGCTAACCTATGGGCTCTAAGGTAATCCCTAGTGATCGTGCCCATAGGGATTCTCATCCCCCCCTTCTATGAAAGTAATCATGGGGATTACCACTTCTCTCTCCCACCTATCTTCAAACCATTGCCCTTCCTCACAGTACCTCATACCTACTCTAGAAGGGATCCCGTACCGGGCCCTGAAATTCTTCATTCCCTCCTCGGACTCTACCAAACACTTGAATCTACCCATTTTTTGGAAAGGAAGGGAGAAACTAAGAAGATTGAGAAAAGGAACTGGAGTCGAAGAGGAAAGAATGCAAAGAGAAGAAGAGTGTATAGAAAAATAAAGAGTAAAAGTTTGAGAAGACTTACAAAAAGAATGAAAGGGTCCTTGGACAAGCCTTTGGTATTTGTAAAGGGCTCAAGTGAGTTGGAAGGGTGAGCAGGTTCAAGGTATGTGCACTAGAACAGTGTAAATGCTAAAGTGAGAAGAGAAGTTGATTTGAGGGGTATTTATATCAAAGAGAGAGCTACAGAGTGGGAAAGTTCCTGCCCAAGTCCCAACAGAGTTCTCAATCGTTGGATTTGCATTGCACCGTAGAACGTGGGGGACATAAGGCCGTCAGAATTTAATGAGGAGCACATCTCATAAGCAGAAGCATCAGGAGCGTGTCTTGGGCAGTTAAAAAGGCGTTTGTGTAGGTAGGAGTGATGCGTGATAGGCACGGACTGGTTAAGGTGGCATCAAAATCCTCCTTTCTTGCCGAGGAGCCAGAAAGAAGAATCCCGAAGGGCTATTGTAGGGATATTGGGCCTAGAACTTCTTTATCTGTTTATATATTGGCCTGTGGCCCAATCCGAGGATGAGGTTTTTTCTGAGGATGAGATATCTTTGTCAGAAGAGACTGCGATAGTAAGTAGAGAGATCAATCTGGGTCATAATAGTTTAAAGGGTGGGCCGAGAATAAGCACATCCTTGGCTAACCAATGCCGAGGTCTAGAGGGGTTATCAGTCGTCCTGGGTAACACTTTAGGGAGTTCCGTTGGTGTAGATATGTATTGCAATGAGATCAGATTGGGAGAAGTCCTAAAAATATTCTAGGAGAAAGCTGCTGCCTCCACATTAAATACACTGCACCTAACTCTTTGGCTGCATTAATGTGGAGGTGATGCCTAAATAGTGGATTTTAGCCTTACAGCTACTACATAAAGACTTATGGGGAGTGTTGATGGGACAAGTATCAATACCGACAGTCTGGCATACACGTGGAAGGTGGAGATGGAAAGGGAAGACAGTATAAAATGAGAAGGAGGCAATGAGACTATGGAATCAAAAGGGAGAGAGAAAAGTATTGTAGCATCTAGAACTGACTTTGTAATCAAACCTGAAAGAAATACATAAGAACAAATCTCCTCAGACTTTGCCGAGGACAATTTTCTTCATTATAAACCTGTTCATTTACATCTTCTTGTCCTTTAAACCTATTTTCTAGTTAGCCAAATTCAATAGAGCCCAGTTTTCCAACCCATTCTCTACAAATTTATTGTTTTGGGCTTTTTGGGTCTAAGTCCATTCATACCTTAGGCTAGGATCTCAATTCTGGTCCTTACAGTAATCATATTTTCATATTAAAAAAAATCTTTCCTTTACTTTATTGTGTAAATAGTTGCTTTATTAAGTTCTTGCATATATTGTGCTTGTTTCGAACTCATTTTTCCTATAAATACCTCGCCCACCTTTTTTGGAAAAATCTTTAGAAATGTGATGTAGAAAAGTGAGGTAGAAAATTCATGTAGAATTTTTTTTTTTTTTTTGAGAGAGAGTTTCAACTTATGACGTTCGCTCCTGATAATAGCTCTTTATTATCAGATCAAAACACCAATCAGTTTTGGTGTAGGCGAGGATTGAACTACAGATCTCTTATACAACCATTAGAAACTTTACCAGTTAAGCTAACTGGAACCCACGAAAATTCATGTAGAAATTTATGTAAGGTTTTTGTGAGGAAAATTTAAAAAAAAAAAAAAAAAAAAAAAAAAAAAAAAAGCTCTCTCTTTCTCTTTAGGAAACCCCACACCAAAAGCTCAATCCTTCCTCCATTCTTGTAATCTTTTGTGGGTAAGGATTTGGGGGTGGGTTTAGTTCATTAATAACTAAACCCATCCCACCCCTTTTGTATATTGTAATCATATTTTCATATTAAAAAAAAAAAATCTTTCCTAACTCATCATGTAGAAAAGTGATGTAGAAAAGTGAGGTAGAAAATTCATGTAGAAATTAATGTAAGGTTTTTGTGAGAAAAGAGTAAAAAAAAAAAAAAAAATAGAATAACCCTAGAAAATTTATTAAAAAAAAAAAAAAAAAAAAAAAAACTCTCTCTTTCTCTTTAGGAAACCCCACACCAAAAGCTCCATCCTTCCTCCATTCTTGTAATCTTTTGTGGGTAAGGATTTGAGGGTTGGTTTAGTTCATTAATAACTAAACCCATTCCACCCCTTTTGTATATTGTAATAATATTTTCATATAATAATAATAATAAAAAATCTTTCCTTTACTTTGTTGTGTAAATAGTTGCTTTATTAAGTTCTTGCATATATTGTGCTTGTTTCTAACCCCTTTCTTTCATTGCTTTTAATATTAATGTTGGATATTATATTTTTATTATTCATCCTAGATGGGTATTGGACCATCATCCTAGGCCATGAATTGGAAGTACCCATAGGGGGAAAAAAACCTATACCACCTAGGCATCTAGGATTTTATTTACTTGCCTTTACATTATTTGCAATTCCTTTTATTTTCTTGCAACATCCTCATCCCCATTTACTTTTATTGCTTCTATATATATATATATGTGTGTGTGTGTGTGTGTGCGTGCGCGCGTTTGTGTGTGTCTTATATCTAGACATCTAAAAAAAAAAGATTTTCTATCATCCTCTTTAAATAGTGTTTAAACCTCCATTAAGGCACAATATGGGTATGTCTCATAAGAGTGGTGATGGCCTAAGAACTCTCACTTCTTTATGATGAAGGATTCATAAGGGGATTAGACTCTATTTAAGGAGGACATAATAAATAAATAAATAGACATTGCTTAAGAGTGTGTGTTGTATGTAGTATAACTTGTCCCATCCTCCCTTAAAAGTTATCATGACTTTTGAGTGGAGTTGTGGTATACCTTTGTGTTAGAACCCTTTTCTCTCTCCCTTATGTGTGTGTGTGTGTGTGTTTGTTTCTCAAAAAAAAAAAAAAGGGTAATTGTCCCACATTGCTTAAGAGAATGTGTTGTGTGTAGTATAATTTGTCCCACCCTCCCTTAAAAGTTATCATGGCTTTTGAGTGGAGTTGTAGTGTGTCTTTGTATTATAACCCTTTTTGCTCTCCCTTGTGTGTGTGTGTGTGTGTGTGTTTGTTTCTCCAAAAAAAAAAAGAATGGGTAATTGTCCCACATTGCTTAAGAGAATGTGTTGTGTGTAGTATAACTTACCCTACTCTCCCTTAAAAGTTACCATGGCTTTTGAGTGGAGTTGTGGTGTGCTTTTGTGTTAGAACCCTTTTCCCTCTCCCTTCTATGTGTGTGTGTTTGTTTCTTAAAAAAAAAAAAAAAAAAAAAAAACTTTACAATATTCCAAGCTTTTACTTTTATGTCATTTACATTTCAAGTCTTCATTATTTTTTTTTTCTTGCAATTTAAATTCTAAGTCTTTACATTTCAAGTTCTTTGCTTTTCAAGCTTTACTTTTTATGCACCTTATCTTGTTGTTGTCTCTTTATCTTGTTGATAATGTGTCATAAAGAAAATGCTTGGGTATAAATTTTTTCTACACCTCTATACACCTTTATTCTAAGAAAATGTTTGTTTTTTATTTAAAAAAAAAAAAAAAAAATTCTCTTTCCACCCTTTTCTAAAAGAAAAGTCTTTTTCAAAAAGGTTTTTTTTTTTTTTTTTTTTAAATGTCTTTTGTCTTTTAAAAGTTTTCAAAACAAAATCTTTTCTTTATGTTTCTCCCTCCTCTAAAAAAAAGAGAGAAAGTTTAAAAAAAAAAAAAATTTTTAAAGGGAAACCCGAAACCCTAAAAATAATGATACACATGTTTTCAAAATGTTTTTCCAAAGTTCTTTAAAAAATGTTTCTCTTCAAATCCTTTTTCAAAAGTGTTTTTAAAATGATAATTGTGGGGGTAACGGACCGAGGAGCCCATACCAATATACACATTGGGCCAAGGGCCCAGTCCAAGGAAGAACCCCTCCTCGGCCATGGGAAGAATCCCTCTTCGGCCATACATGGCCGAGGACAAAGGGAACGACCTATCACTGAGAGTGGCACTTTGGATCACTCCATGGAATAGGAAAAGTACTAAGACAGAAAAGGACAACGGAAATAATGGAAATATCTAAGGGAAAGCTGTCATTATTGCATTCAGTGCTCTGTACCTGACAGTGCCATGCTTTTTTGCCTTTACAACCACTCCCAATAACTTTGGGAAGAGGCTGATGGGACAAGTATCAGCATTATGAATCTGAATCAAAGAGAAGGAAACTGATATAAAAGGGGGGGGGGGGGTGATGGGAGGCAATCAAGGGGGGACGCTGGAACCCCTACCACCCAACGTATACTAGAAAAAGCTCCTTGGATTGTGCCAAGGACCAACCTTCCTAGATAAAATCAGTTCATCTTTGTCTGACTGTCATAAACACCATATTAACTGTTATCCATGCACTGAGACCTAGCTCTTCGACCCATTCTTTACAAATTTATTGTACAAGGCTCACAGGTCCAAGATCCCATACATCTTAGGCTTGGGCTGCAAAACGTGACCCTACAATAATCTTTTTTAGGGGAGCCCGAAATTTCAAAACAAAAAAAATATGTTTTCCAAAACTATATTTAAAAAAAAACGTTTCCTAAAAAAATCTGTTTTATAAAGTAAAAAAAAAAAAAAAAAAAATTGTTTTAAAAACTATTTTTCTTCACTGTATAAAAAACTGTTTTCTGCATTAAATCAAAACTGTTTTCTGTAGTAAATAAAATCTGTTTTCCGAATACTTTTTTTTTTTAAAGAAAATCTGTTTTCAAATGAAACTAAAGTCTGTTTTTTTAAGGAGGGCCAAAACTCTAAAATAAAAATAAAAAGTGTTTTCAAAGTTGTTTTAAAAATGTTCTCCAAGTGTTTTCAAAAAAGTTTTTCTAAAAAAAAAAGATGTTCTTGAAGTATTTCTTTTAAAATACGTTCTTTCAAAAAAAAAATATATGTTTTTCATGAACCCTTATACCACTTAAAAAAATGTTTTCAAGAAAAAAAGTTCTTTTCTAAAATAATAACGGTAACGTTATAACCCTTTTTCAGTTTATTATTATTTTTACTCTTTTTTTTTTCTGTAGTTGCACGATTTTTCTGGCCCAAATTCTATTGATCAGGCCTTGACCCAAAGCGCAACCCACAATAAATATTTGTAGAGGATGGGTCAAAGAACTTAGCCTCAGTGAGCCTATTCGGTCTGATACATGGACAGTATTGTTGTAGAAAATAAAAACACAAAAATGGATCTCTCACGTATGATTTTATTTCTTCAGTTCCTAATACAATTTTTCCGTCCTCTTCTTTGAGGGACTCCACTACATTATATAGTTCTCCTCCTCTCATCTCAACCTTACACTTGTTGATCATCTAAGCATCTACTTGAGCACCTGTCCCATCAGACGCCCTCATCACTCCCTTTGTGAGTTGCAAATGCCAAGGTGGTACTGTTCAGGGGTCTTTTTCTCATTAATGCGGCCAAGAGGGTGGTTGGGGCGCAATTAATGTTGGGGTGGCAGCTTTCCATGAGATATTTTGGATTTTATTCATTTTATATGTTGGGAGGATGAACTGAAATGGCTGGGGAGAGTTCCTCGTCTGGGCTTCGTGATGTCCGAGGAGGAGTTACTCCTCGGACAGGTTTCCTTGGCGTTATTGGGATTGAGTAATGCTTCATATGTGGTTTCTCTTCGGACAGGACGCTCCTCGGACGGGCCTGAATTTGGAATAGCCCATTATTTTTGGGCTGGGCCCCACATTTTCTTTTTTAAAATTTTTTTTATAATGAGTTTATTGGCTCTATACAAATAAATTTGGTAATAACTGGCCTCACTCATTTTTATATACTTAATAATGTGAGAAATCCACAATTCAAAACTAAATAAATATCGTGAGAAACTTTTAGATTTCTTTTGCTAGACCCTTTAGCATTTATATTATTATTTTGCAAGAATCTTCCACTTATGGAAAACAGATAAAACGGTTCAAGTTAAATATGGTGTAGCTTTAAGTAATATTACTTGTATTTCTTATTTGTGTTTCTTGTGTATCTTATTAAACCTTGTATTTTAACAAGTTGGATGGATGTTATTTTGAAATAGCTTGGAATAACATCTCCAAGACTTTTAGGATACATAGTCCTTGGGTTACTTGTATCTTATTAATTGTCTTTATTTTTCAATTTAAAGCTTACTCTTGCTTGTGTATAATATAAGATGCTTTAGTTTTCATATGACAGAATCAACTTCTACATTAATTAATGCTTTCCTGGCTTTTGCACCTAAGAATCTATTTGGTGGAACAATACATTGACTATTGTATGGATTGTGAACAGGGACCACAATTTGTCTGCATGAACTTTTGGACATTTGTCTGCACAATCTGCAGTAGAGTACAGTATGCTGACATATCTCATCACATATGTTGCCTCCTATTCTATTTCAAGCTCATATAAAAATTTTGATAATTGGGGCTATCTACATTTTCATCTTGTAATTTTTTTTTTCTGGATGTTTATATGCTGTCTAATTTCTGTGTTTGAAACAATTCTAGCCGGGAATTCACACATCGAGTGAAATCAATATCAATGGCCAACTTTAGTGCAGAAGAAGTTAGTGCTCTTCAAGGAGGCGGAAATGAGGTATACTTTGACTCATTTACAACTAATGTACAGGTTATTCTTTTTCTTTTTGTTTGTTAGCCCCTTCATGTATATACTTGTGGCAGATCACTAAACCAACAAAAAGATATATCCAGCTCCCCTATGGTGCATCCTGTTTGAGATATATGGGAACATTTTCCAACTCTAAGGAGAGAGACATTCTAGAGCAAATAGTGATGGAGCTGCTGATGATTCTGCTCAGACAGAAGCAGGTTGAGTTTTCTTCTGCTTATGCTTTGGACTTGTGTTTTATGTTCAATCAGTGCTTCACCTGGCCCCCATTTTTGTTTTATTGTTTGCTATGCAACTGGCTTTTTAACATTTCTGAGGTAGGTAGCATTTTTGCAGCTTATTTTCTTTCTTTTAGTTGAGTATTCTGCTAACATGTTATCTTGGTTGTTGAGAGTGTCATGATCTAAATTTGATCCATACATGAATCCATTTCCATCATTCAGCACTAATTCTGAAAGTTCAAATATGTGTATAAACACCCTTGAACGTTTAAACCCCCAATTTACAAATTAACCAATTCAAGCTTTATGTCAAACAACTAGTGTGCGGAAAATGAATATAAGCTATAATATAGAATTGGAAAAACTATCTAAGCTAAATTAAAATCACAACCCACAGCAGATAATAAAATGCAAAGATAAAAGGGGAGGAAGATGCAAACACAAAGATAACACGCGATGTGTTATCGAAGAGGAAACCGAAGCCCTCGGCGTAAAACCTCTCCGCCGCCCTCCAAGCGGTAAACAATCCACTAGAAAATGTAGTTGGGATACATGGACAGCAATAGACCTTCCAAGCCTAATCTACCCAGTGCACCTAAGCCCTCCAAGCTTCTTGCTCCAACGAGGTTGTGCCAAACTTTTTTCTTTTCTAGCTTCCCGGATTCCGCTACTAGACTGTGACATCAACCAATGTAGATTGATTCCTTCCTAACTGCTTCCCAGAATACCAAACAACCCTCTCACAGTGATAAATATGGTGAGAACAAGGTTTTGGTAAAATGCCTCTCAAGGGTTTGACAATGGAGAGGAAGAGAGTTGAGGAATTTGAAGAGACTCTAATGTATAGATTGTAGGTGAATCAATCTTATTTTTCTTTAGGGTTTCTCTCTCAAAATTCTCTCTGGAAGCTCTTTTTTATTTGTGGGTATAAGGGGTATTTATACTGGAGTGAGAGCGGAATGTGAAACATCAGGTTTTACAAAACAGGGGTGGCTCGCGGCTTGGCCTCGCGACTTGACTAAGTCGTGAGACCTAGTCGCGAGATAATCGTATGGCCAGTTGTCCTGTTTTGTCCTGTAGTGCTCCAGCTAGCATGACTGTTCACCTTCTAGCATGCTTGGCACGTGTGCTGCATCTGGCGGCTTGCAGCCGCAAGCCACCTGCGAGATCAAGCCGCAAGTCTCTGTTATCTTGCACACTCTTGAGCAATCAACACTCTATCTCACTCACTACAATAAACCCACCTAAATACAGAGTTACTAAATGCTGAAATACAAGCAAATTTGGCACGGAATAAAACCAATAAGATGGTTGATTAAATTCAACCTTACAAATTCCATTTTCCTTATTACATCTTTGATAATATGTCCTTCCTCATTACTTCTGCCCATCTCATTTTCAGCTTCCCTTTGGACTATTTTCACTCAACTTGCATCAAATTTTTGAGGATCCATAACCAACCTCAATATTTTGGGACTAAGGCTTTGTTGTTCTTGTACTTGCATCAAATTACTCTTTTGAGCCACAAGGTCTAAGACATCAGGAATGTATGTTGTACAGTTTTAAACTGTAAATTGGGATGGTGTAGTGCAGCTTTATGCTAAAAATTCTGAACTGGTACTTTATCAAGGACATACTTTTCCCATATTGCGTCAAACTTTCTACCTGATCACAAGGCACCTATCAAAATCCAAACCTAGTTGGAGTGAAACTGCTTTAGCAAAGTAGCACTCCTAAATGCTGTTGCTTTGCTGTCCATGTTTTTGAGTTGACCTTACCTTATTATTTTTGAAAATGACTTTGCTCATAATGATATCATACTGTAAATAAAACTTATGACTATTGTTTAGCCATCTCATTCTTTGTCATTATCATAACATACTCTAGATGAAAATATATGCATGGTTCTTAACCTAATGAGAATTCTGGTTGCAGAGAAATGCATCTTCTAGTAGCATAGGATCCATAGATGTGAATGCCATGGAAATTAAAAGGGAAAATTCAAGAGGCAGGATTGATTTCAATGCAGTTACTAAACCTTCCCAGAAAAAAACTAGTAATATCATCTTCAGCTGGTCAATCTGTGATAATGTCCTCTGAAAATAATTTGATAGCTTTTGACAGTTTTAACGAGGAGAAGATATCCCAGGCTGCTTCAGACAAATTGTCAGTTCCTGCAGCTGCGCCTTTAAGAAACGAGTCAATGTTTCCTATTACAGGCAATTTGCACAGTGAACACATAGATAACATTCCAGCATTAACAATTGGTGGTTCTTCTGCCACTGCATCAATTTCGCCCTGTGGCAACAATGCTCCTGCTCCTGCAGTTGCATCTTCAGGTACATCATCATTATTACCTATCAGCGATGGTGATTCCTGTAAGGTAAGACCATAAGAGTTGTAAGGTTCTTGACTGATGTTCTCTATTACTTTTTGATTTTGTTTTTTGAGGTGATTAGATTTTATCCTTTTGCTTTCTGCATGCTTGCCATAGTCCCGGAGTACTCTGCTTGGACCCAATGGCCAAGAGTCAGGAGTACTCTGACTTTGCAACCATCTCAAGTTTTCTCAAAGAAGTCTCCTGATACTGGTTCTGCTGGTATGTAACTGTATCTTCCTTCAGAGAAAGTGTATAGTGAAAGAACAGAACTTTTGAGGTGATACTCTCAGACTTTCCTTTTATTGATTTCTCAGTTTTCCTTCCATGCAATATTTGGTCTATTTAGGGCAGTGCAATTTGAGCTTCATTTTTTTCGGTACATGCACTTTTGTAATATAAAGAAAAAGAAAGAATAAAAAAGAACTGATAATGTGAGAGCTAAGAGTGGAGCCTGAATGTGCTTTTTGTTATTGTTGTTATAACATGATAGCAATTTGAATGGTCTGCAGGACCCTTTTACTGTTACTTATTGATCGAGTCATGTTCCAATCCTTGGGAGGAATGCATTTCAACCCCACAACATCAGGCATGGCATGCGATGTTCTTCTGTAATGGCAATACATAGCATCCAAAGTACATGCTTCACACTTTTACTCTGCATCTCTTTTCTATTTCTTTTTTATTACTTAAATCTTTAGCCTGTAACCAGCCTTATGTTATCATATTAGGGAAGTGTATATGTTTTTTAAATTATGTACGATGTATCCATGAAGCTCTGGATTCTTGTTCTATAACTGTTTGGTGATAAACCAAAGGGTTAATCATTACTTCACATCCAATAGTGCACACTCTTTCACATTGTTAAATTATCGATTCTCCCAAAAGCTTAAGCTATTAGGAAATGGTGAATTTTGTCACTTAACCATAATTCTAACACACATCATGTGTAAAATTTGGACATCAATATCTACATTTTACTTATGGTGTAAAAGAATTTTTTCATAGTTGTAATCACTTTTCTGTTAATTTGCAAATGGCATGGGGAAGAAAAAATTCTCATAATCTGAAATTTCTGTGTCAGGTACCTACAACAGGTTCTTCCCAAGGAGCAGTATTAAACATGTCCGCTTCAAGAATGGTGCCAAGTTTATTGCACACTTCCAGCCTTAACTTATGCAACATAAATTTCTCCCCAGCCACATCCTAACTCTTTGGGAATGCCTACGGGTAATTTTCAATACCTTTATCTTTCATCCATTTTATTTCCTTTCCATAGGGGCTGGTTTGGTACTTTTATTTTGCTGATGCATGATTTCATATTCGTCAGGTGCATCCAGAGTTCAACAATTATCAAGTGATCTGCCCCTTTTTGGGTAGTATGTTGTTTGTCTTATCTAATTTAATGCAGAATTTTTTGTTGGGATAAATTTCACTGATATTGGCCTATGTGCATTGTTAAGGGATATTTGAATGC
This sequence comes from Quercus lobata, assembly GCF_001633185.2. NCBI lineage: Eukaryota > Viridiplantae > Streptophyta > Magnoliopsida > Fagales > Fagaceae > Quercus > Quercus lobata. The sequence continues at coordinate 46,768,638 of NC_044908.1, read as the reverse complement.
CAATGCAATGTAATAATTCCTTAATCTTTAACCTAGCAATTCAAAGAATAAAATCATCCTTGAGAAATAATAACCTAAAATTGTTGAAAATTGAAAATTGAAGCAACTTTGTTACTCACACAAATAGATTCCTATACAACTTATAATAATCAATTCAAATGCCTTAAGTGAAGACATTAAGTAATTCCCTGTTGATTTAGCTCTGAGATAGTAATGAATAGGGAAATTAAAATGGAATGTGGTGCTGGAGTATACGCCAGTCTAAATATGCTTAATAAGTTTTTTGAAGTTTAGAAATTTATCAACTATTTGTTAAGAAGAGGATAATCTACCATTCATGATTACCTAACAGTTACAATCAATCACCTGAAACCTCCTTTTGGAGATAGTATATAGAAAATTTAATTCATATGGCTGGCTATTGTTGCAGACATCAAGGAGTTGGGGGTTTTTGGTAGTGGTGAGCTGTTTCTGACAGCATAAACACATATCAGAGGCTGGGTGGAGGATTCGCTATCTAGGCAACCTTCCGTTCTTTCTCTTCCCTTGGAGGAAACTATTTTTGATAAATATGAGAAACAGGGCTAATCATATGATAATCTTTTTGGGCAGCATGTTCTAACTGTGCCAGAAATATCTGAAGAAATAAACATGATTTTCTTGCTTTGTTTGAAGATGAGTACTGCAAAGTTGCTTTAGATAACAGAACCTTAGGAGCTGTGTTAATAACTTCTGGGCAGGAGAAGCTTCAAATGTACACTTGGCCATGTAAATTTGGTACTAAGAAAAAAGAAGAGGGATTGGATTGATTGCTTGGAGATTCCACATTCATATATTGGCATTTAGTTGTAATCTTGTTACCACAGTTTTGGAGTTAAACGTAACTCTATAAATGTAGAGTTATATGCTACCTTGTGCCAGAGCTAGTCACCTTAATTTTCCCTAGAATGGTAGGTCATTCCTTTTAGTTATAGGTTTTGCCAGCCTATAATCACACAGATTAAGAATGTAAATGATTCAGCCTGAGATGATTGTTCGTCGAAATTATGTCTGCTTTGAGCAAATGATGGCAATAGAAAGTTGGCATTCAGGACTGAGTACAAGAACACACAAATATGAACATAGACCAGGATCCATATTGAAATATTTCTTTAATATCATATGCATCTTACTGCTTTCTTATTTCAGTAACATGAAAGGTGTACTAATGAACTGGAGCAGCTCATCACATAGCTTTGCACTTTTATCCAGATCTGCAACATAAAGCAAATATGTAAAATATTGAATTCATTTTTGGGAGAAGAATAATTAAAGTGAAGGAAATTTTACTTAAACTTATTACTTTTTGTTAATTTTTTAAAAAAAAGAGGATTTTAGGGTGTGGGGGGGGGGGGGGGGGGGACTGGAACCCAATTTGATGGATTTCTAACTTGAAATAAAATGTTGGATGCATGGGGCATGTTGAATTGTATGTTGAAAAGGTTGTGCATAGGTTTTTTTTTTTTTTTTGTTAGTACCAGAGCCCACATTTGTACACATAAAGTTTGAGCAGCTGTTAGTACAATTGCAGAGATTATATGGGATTGACTAAAAGAGTGTTTGCATTAACATTTTCAATGGCAATCATTAAAGCTAGATCATAGATGTGAACTCTTGCCTTTCAGCTTCAGCGGCTGCAAGCAAGACCAACACCAATGCCATAATTACCACAAGTATCCTAATACTGAGTTCCCCCCATAGCTGCAGTGTTTCTATCTTCCCAAGTTGAGACAAACCACTATTTGTATGTCACTAATTGAAGGCTTATCTCTAAAAGAGACATCTCATTGGATTCTACATTTAATTTCAGTTACGATGTTGAGGATTTGGGAATTTGACTTAACCTTCAGTTGATATGTATCAAGGGATTTTCTCTTCTTTCCAGGAGAAAGTTACACATAAACAAAGTTAGAAATGAATAGATTTTTATTTTATTTTATTTGAGAAATAAATGGTTGATATTTAAACATTTTTGTTAGGTTCTTAGACTTTAGAAACTAATGTATTAGAACTTCAATTTGTATATATTGGCAAACCATGATTAAAACGTTTAGTCTAGTTTTAGGCTTGCTCAAAGTTTGGATTGATATAAAGTTGGAATTGAGTAATTGTAGGAATTACTATTCAAAATCTGCAAGGCTCGATCAATCGAAAGTTGTGCATCAGTGATTTTCTGCAAAATTCTCAAATCAACCCAAGCCCATATGATGTGTAGGGTTAAGTGTTTCACTCCAAGTATAAAAGGAAAAACCCTAATTATGTTTTAGTAGTCTTTGTTGAGTTGTGTGTTGAATCTTTTGTGAAATTTGAGAGGTGTTTACCTTCATGCACACACATAAAGTTAATAATTCACGTCAAGAACTTAATGATTGCTTCAATTGCTGCATAAAGAACTTTCAAGAAGATCTGAAACCTTTGAGAGGTGTCTCAAAGTCACAAGTACGAGAACTTGTAGTTGCTGCAGATCAAAGAAAGAAGTAATCCGTGGACTTGGAGCTGTCACATGGTCGTGGTAGTAAGTTTTCTACATGAGGTAGCAATAAGATGTTAGTAGTCTAAGTCTTATTGTACAAATTTTAATTCTTTCATAGTGGATCTGTGTTTTAACTTGAGGATAGTTAAGTTAAATTCTCCCCAGGTTTTTTACCGGTTAGGTTTTCTTAGGGCATCAGATATGTGTGTTCTTTATTTTTTCCACGTTATAGCTATGTTTGGATCACGTCTGCGTCTCCTATGTTTGCCCTTTTTTTTTTTTTAGCTCAATGCCTCTTACACCGTTCATGGGTGAACAGTGCAAATAGGCAAATACACAGTAATTTCATTTATGAATAGTAACTGGAAAATAATTTTTTATTGTTTTTAGTTTTCAGTTTTCAATTTTCAGCAAAATAAGCGGTATGTGTGTTCAATTTTCATAGTGGATCTGTTTTTAACTTGAGGATAGTTAGGTTAAATTCTTCCCAGGTTTTTTACCAGTTAGGTTTTCTTGGGACATCAAATATGTGTGTTCTTTATTTTTTCCACATTTAGCTATGTTTGGATCACGTCTGCATCTCCTTCATTTGCTTTTTTTTTTTCCAGCTCAGTGCCTCTTGCACCGTTCATGGGTGAACAGTGCAAATAGGCAAATGCATAGTAATTTCATTTATGAACAGTAACCGGAAAATCATTTTTTTATTGTTTTTAGTTTTCAGTTTTTAATTTTCAGCAAAATAAGCGGTATCCAAACGCATACTATATTTGTTTTACACATATTGGTTTAACCTAGATCTAAATTAACAAACTTGTTAAACAAATTATTCGTAAAAACTAATAATTTCACAAAATTCAATTATTTGGTACTTTACGAAAACACCAAAAGCCAAATATATTTTTTCAATGCATACCCTTAGGCGGTTGATTTGCCTTTCAATCATGTCATAAAATTTTTACCGCATTTATGATGTTTTCTGTAACGGAAATCTTGGTTAATATTTTTTTTGAGAAGGGAAATCTTGGTTAATAGAATCCAAATTAAAATCAAACAAGAAAATAATAAGGCCATTCCCTTGTATTCTCACCTCGCAATGCAATTAGTTATTACTAGTGCGGTAGTACCCTTTCCCTCTGATGAATATATATATATATATATATATATATATATATATTGAAAATTTATTAGATACTCTCGGAGTATCATAAATGCGTAGTCTCTCTTCTCACATGAATGGTGGGTCCCACAATGAATTTAATTAGTGGGACCCACTATTCATGTGAGAGGAGGGAGTATGCATTTATTGTATTCTGGAAGTATACAATAATTTTCCATATATATTGGAACTGATTAGTGTTTTTGAAGTACCCTTCATATGGGTGCTTTCAAGTTTCAAGTTTCACCGAATGATTTATAATTAGAGGACTTCTAAAGATTTATTCATTTAGATCAAGTCTTTTAATTATAAATAAATATAGCTACAAAATTAGTTGCAGTCTTAGATTACAACCTTATTCAATATAATTTTATTGGAGGTGAGTTTTGATAAATCCACCATTGGATTATAAAAAATAATTTTTAGAAAATAATAGATTTTCTAGAAAACATTATCGCCTAAACAAATAGAGCATAAAACAATTACAAATGACTTTATAGAATTCTTAAAAACACATAACCTTAGGCCTTAGCCAAGACGTATGGTCAACCAAAAACTTGTTTAACTCAATAGGAAACATATTTAATCTTAATTCAATTTTCTTATACAACTCTTCCTTCGTATCAATACTTTTTGAGATTTTAAATAAACAAAAAAAATATCCCACTAACAAAAACAAAAAATAGAATTCCAGAAAATTGGCATTTTATGTTGCTCATATATGCTGATAATCAATTTTCCTAGGAATTGATATTTTAGATGACGTTATATTTAGAAAAATATAAATTTTAATTGTCTTAAATAATTTTTTTACGAACTCATTAGTAACAAAAAAAAATTCAAAATTTAATCATTAAGAAAGTAATATTAATTGTGCAAACCAAAATAATATTAATTGATTTTACCAATTTAATTTATTATATATATTTGTGAAATGCTAACGAGTGCCTTTAGGGCACTGGTTAAGAATCCAGTTAAAAAAAGTTGTAAGGACTCGATTCGTAACGACCCGTAACAGTGTTGGGTTCGTACATAAAAAGGCCCAAACAATATCACTTGTAGAGCGTGGGTTTGAAAGGCTAGGCCTCAGTCACCAGACGGTGGGTTTTTCATGGTGTTCATACATGATTAAGTCGCTTTCGCCCTAGAAGTCTTTCTCCTGGAGGCGGGCTGGGAAGCTCTGGTTTTTTGGCCATTTTTCCCAGCCTCCTGTCTGGATTCCCCTCTTTCCCTTTTATACTCGCATGCGTTCCTTATCCTTCGTCCACGTGTAGGATCGACTTTTCCTAGACTGATACTTATCCCATCAGCCCATACCCAGAGTGGTTAGGGGTGGTTGTAAAAGCTGAAGAGTATGGCTCTATCAGATGCAGAGTATTGAATTGCAGTAAGGGTAGCTTTCCCTGGTCGTTATACTTTCCAGCGCATCCTTCTCTATTGACCCAGATATTTTAGATTCTTTTCCAAGTTGGTCCTATACCGTTTTTGCCCTTCCTTCCGGTGAGACCTCAGACATGCCGAGGACTGAATCGTCCTCGGCTGTATCCCAAAGCTATTTCGTACTTGTATTGCCGAGCCTGGGCCATAACCTTCCTCGGCTTGGGCCTTTGGACCCCAACGAATAAATGGGCCTAGCCCACGAATTATTGGGCCCCACAATAGCCCCTCAAAACCCTGCTGTCCAACCTCTTGGTTGGAGAGAAGGGTTTTGGTAATACCCAACCTTTATTACAGCTCGTTTCACCCACCCCTTTATTAATGTTGGCGTTTCTTCATCTGCCCAGGAAATGTACCAGTCTACGAGACATTCTAAATTCATTCACAACGCGTTCATACTGTTTGGCTATCCAAAACGTGCCTTTAATAATTCCCCTTTACGAGACCATTTAAATTCAATGGTTATTGATGGTGTGGGGAAGCGGAACGGGTATATTCTCGTTTACAGATTTTCTTGGAAATCTGAACAAATTAAATACCTTCCGTCTCGCCCTTCATATAAAAAGAAAAAGCAAGAGGTTATTTCTCCTATACATAAACCCTTTTAATCCCTCTGAAATCTGAAACCCTTAGACTCCTTCAGAGTTTACTTTACCCGCTAGTTATACTTTAATTTGTAATTCGTTCGAAATAGGAGTAAGTAATGAAGGAGTCATACCCTTCTCAGAAATTTCATGTTCTTATGAAGCTAAAAATGGCTCGGTTGGGGCAGGAATGGCAGAGACTCAAGACACTTCTCACCCTCCTTTCAGCCAAAATCCGAAGCAGGGGCTCGTCCCGTAAGGCTTTCGGCGCGACTGAGCTGGGGTCACCCATTATCAGTACCAGCTGCCTCTCTTACGAGCATAGCTAACATGACACCAGCGTGTTAGGAGTCAGGGCCGACGCAGGGACAAAGCATCCCTGCTTCTTCCTCTCTTCCTTCACTGGTGCCTCCTTTTGCCTCTCTTTCTTCTTTTTTCCACCGCCAGATCCATCTTGGCGCTTTTCCTTCTTCCTCTTCTTCTCCTCCTTCTTTCTCTTCATCTCCTCCATCTTCTTCTGAAGAAAGTCCTCCTCTCAATATGGGTGCTATTGGGGCAGAGTTTGGAAGGACTTCGAAGACGAGTTTAAAAAGACATTTGACTGTTTATTTGTTATATTGTTATTGTTTTCCTTTTATTATTTTTGTAATCCACCTTCTATATAGGCTTGTTTAAACCCTTCTTTGTACGTTGTAATACTTCTTTATATCAATAAAAGTCGTTATTGCTTTATTTCACACATTCTATCTCTTTATTTCTGAAATGGTTACGCCGTGAATAGACATACTATCTTGTGAATTCTTTTTATTTTTACACTTTGACCGATGTCTAAGACCGAAGTCCTAGTTAATAAAAAGATCTTACTCTGTGTTTATGGACACTATCCGACTTAATACTACTAAATCGAATAAGTGATACTTAGGGTTGAAACCCCTATTAAGAAGAAAAAGAAAGGAACATTATGATGAGCTCATTGAGGTGGCCTGGCACAATACCACTGACCTTAGAGCACAATACTTAGGGCCGAAATCCCTTATCAAAGAAAAAAGTGCTATTATGAACTTACGAGTGCTATTTCAGCACAATAATACAGACTTGAACTAATGATAGTTAGGGTCAAAATTCTTGCTAAGGAAAAGATATTATCACAACTTTAATAGAGTTGTTTGGCACAACAATGCCGACCTGCGAAAACAATACTTACCCCAAAATAGCCGAGATGACAACTGAATGCTCGGTGCGGTGCAGGAAGTAATCATCCGAAGACATATAACCCAAAAAATGAACAGCCCTTCTAGGTTGCTGAGTAATAGGGTGTTTCACCATCTTCTTAACAACTTTAATAGCTTTAACCTTTTATGGTATTTGAGCTGAGGATTGAGTAACTTTAGAATTATTATTAAGTTTCCGACCTTACGAAACTCAGTTTTTCTTCCAAAACTTAGTTTTTCATCTAAGTAGTTGGTTTCCCCATAGGTTTGAGTCTGAGGACCATACAATACCTTGGCTCTGTCCAAAACTCAGTTTTCTCATCTAAGTAGTTGGTTTCCCCATAGGTTTGAGTCCGAGGACTATACAATACCTTGGTTCTGTCCAAAACTCAGTTTTCTCATCTAAATAGTTGGTTTCCCCATAGGTTTGAGTCCAAGGACCATACAATACCTTGGTTCTATCCAAAACTCAGTTTTCTCATCTAAGTAGTTGGTTTCCCCATAGGTTTGAGTCCGATGACCATATAATACCTTGGTTCTGTCCAAAACTCAGTTATGGCATGGGAAATAACCCTTCAGCTATGGCGTGGGACCTTGGTTTTAGGGGGATTGGCTCCTCGACCGAGCCCCTAGAACTATCCATGCGATTGACGTTACAAAGCGCAGCTCCTAGTCAAGAATCATAGCCCCTAGTGGAACTTTACACTAGAACTCTATAACCAGCTGTTAGAAATGACAAAGGAACTGTCTCGACCTATCGTCTATGCCAACACACAAGCCTTCCCCACAGACGGCGCCAATTGTATGGACTTGATCCGTAACGACCCGTAACAGTGTTGGGTTCGTACGTAAAAAGGCCCAAACAATATCACTTGTAGAGCGTGGGTTTGAAAGGCTAGGTCCTAGTCACCAGACGGTGGGTTTTTCATGGTGTTCATACATGATTAAGTCGCTTTCGCCCTAGGAGTCTTTCTCCTGGAGGCGGGCTGGGAGGCTTTGGTTTTTTGGCCATTTTTCCCAGCCTCCTGTCTGGATTCCCCTCTTTCCCTTTTATACTCGCATGCGTTCCTTATCCTTCGTCCATGTGTAGGATCGACTTTTTCTAGACTGATACTTGTCCCATCAGCCCATACCCAAAGTGGTTGGGGGTGGTTGTAAAAACTGAAGAGTATGGCTCTGTCAGATGCAGAGTATTGAATTGCAGTAAGGGCAGCTTTCCCTGGTCGTTATACTTTCCAGCGTATCCTTCTCTATTGACCCAGATATTTTAGATTCTCTTCCAAGTTGGTCCTATACTGTTTTTGCCCTTCCTTCCAATGAGACCTTGAACATGCCGAGGACTGAATCATCCTCGGTTGTATCCCAAGGCTATTTCGTACTTATATTGCCGAGCCTGGGCCATAACCTTCCTCGGCTTGGGCCTTTGGACCCCAACGAATAAATGGGCCTGGCCCACGAATTATTGGACCCCGCAAAAGTTTTTATGGGAAAAGAAAAAAAAAACTATTAATGTTTTGACAACTTTTTTCATTTCCCATAAAAATGATGTCAAAACTTTCCTAAAATGAATTGTTAGCATAACCCTATATATTTTAATGAGTTATTGTATATTTGTTTCCATTATTTTACTCTCACTTTTTTAATTTTATTCGCTCATCCATTAGAAACAACTATGGAAAATTATTTAAAAAATTCACTTGTTGTTACTAACCAAAAATCGTCTTCCTGAACCTATAAATAATGGTTTCAATTTTAGTATTCATATAATAGAAGTTCCAAGGTTCTCAAAAAAAGAAAAAAAAAAAGAAAAAAAAAATGAAGAAGAAGAAGATACGAGAGAGAGAGAGAGAGAGAGGGGGGGGGGGGACAGTGACAATGAAAGGAAATTGTGTGAGAAGATTGATGATTATAATGGTTTTGATTAAGCTTTTTCATGTTGAAGTGCAAGCTGAAGATTCCCCTCCTCCTTTTCTCTCTCTTCTCTCTCGCCTTTCAAAAGCTGCAATATTAGTTTCTAAAGAAATGCATAATTGGAATATTTGTTGGGATTTATGTGGAAGGTCAATCTTCTCTCGAAGGGAATTCTATACTTCTTTTATTAGATGTACTTCTAAGTGCATGAAAAAAAAGAGGATGGACAAGAATAAAAGTCTTGATATTCGCGTATAGGGAAGCAAACCAATGCTGGGATGCCTTGGCTAGAATTGGCAGCTCTAGCGGTGAGCCATTTATGGATCAGCTTCGTACCCTTGATAAGGAAGGGACCTTTTGTAATAGGCTTATTTAATTTTAATGCAAGTTATCCTCATTCACCCAAAAAAAAAAAAAAGTCTTGATGTTAATCGACATGCCTTTTGCTATTTAACTTGAAGTAATTTTTTTCTTTCATTTTTATTATATATTTTTTAATAAATATTAATTATAATATTGAAGTATTTTCTTAGTTTATATATAAATATTTTATTAATGCTCGCATAGATATACTATGGAATTGCCATTACAAGCACAAGAGGGAATGTAGATTGTTACTTTGTCTTTGTTAGTGACTTACTACTTTTTTCTCTACAACGCAATACATGTTTTTATCAACAATAAGCGGAAAGTAATGACCATCACTGGCCTTTATAGCTAAGGAGTGGTAAAGCTAAAGTTCATTGATTTTGTTGGGAAAGAATTAGTGTGGGAGGATTACCTTTATTTTGTGAGGTTTTATATTAATAATAATGGCTTCAAATACGATGTTCCATGCTAAGTGAGGGTTTTTTTTTTACTAAGTGTACGGTTCTTTTTAGAATTCATTTCTCTCTCCTTTGTATGTGTGTGTTTGTTTCTAAAAAAAAAAAGTGCATGGTTTTCTTTTATTAGAGATATTACCAAAGAAAGAGTAAGTTTGGGTATCTTGCATGCATATATAAGAACTCTTTGTTTGGTAATATCTCTAATAATATTTGATATATCCATGGAAGACAATTGTTCTTTTGTAATGTAAGATGCCAACTAGACAGGGACGGAACCAAGATTCATACCTTGGGGGGCCAAAGCTTAAAACCAAAAAAAAAAAAAATTATGAAAATAAAAACTAACATCTATTTCATATTCAACAAAATACTACCTACAAAATAAGTATTTCTTAAACATTTCATATTATAAAACACATTAACAAAGTATAATATACTAAATAAGTGTTTTTTATTTTGTGCGTGATTTTTGTTTAGTCCATATTTATTTATTTTTATTTTGGTTTTGTAGTTAAAGGGGCATGAATTTTATTTATTTATTTTCTTGTAGGTCAATATCTAAATATTTTAGAGGAGGAGAGACAAATATATATATATATATATATATATATATATATATAAGGGCAAATCTTAATTTTTTTATACTAGTTTCTTTTTTTTTTTTTAATTGAAGGGGGGGGGGGGGCACAATGGCCCCCTCTTGAATAGTGTAGGTCTGTCCCTGCAACTAGAATCTTTAGACAGTATCTAGTTGGTAAAATACTGGGCTAACAAGTCTCAAGATTTGGGTTCGAGTCTCAAACAACTAGTTGTGTATTGATACTTCTTATATCCCATCTCAATTCCAAATGATCGACCTAAAAAATAAGTGAGTTTCTCACACAAACTGAGAATATGGAGTTTTGCTCGAGAGTAGGTAAAATGCTATTATAGTCACGCTAAGGTAGGAAACCCACACTAATCACCCCCATCTACCCATTTTTATTTACCAACCAAAAAAAAAAATTATCACTTTTTTTTTTTTTTTTTATCATGATGGATAAAAGGTGACCACTAAATATCATCAAAATTTAGAAATCAAAACCTACCAAAAAAATCAACTTATTTATTTACTTTTTATTGGAAACAAAACAAAACTTTTTTTTTTTTTTTTAAAGCAAACTAAACTTTTATTTCACTTCATACACTACCCATTTTTTTAATTTATATACTAATAAATTTAGTATACATATTTTTTTTTTTGTGGGCTAGAAAATACTATTGTTTAATTTAGTTTTAAAATTTAATAGTAATGGGCCCAGTTAAATGAGCTTAGGCCCATACCGTTCAGCAGTGATCCAAGTCCAACTACAAAATTCTTTTGAATTTCGAAAAATGTTACCGTTGTGTTGGGGCTACGCCCCTACCCTGCTTTTCCCCTGTATAGTTATAAATTGTAATCCCTCACATAAACCCACACTCCATTTTAGATTTTGAAATCACAGAGAGAGAGAGAGAGATGGGTATCAGCAATGAGGCAAAAGGGTGGGGAGTGCAGAGAGCGCCGTCTCCGTTTGCTTCGGAGGTATTCTTCTTCTCATCAATCCCTTTGCGGCTTCCATTTCTCTTTCTTTGTCTCTCTTATTATTCTGTGTGTGTCTGTGACTCTATTCTTATGTATTTCTTTGTCAAAACTCAAAAGATCACTTTGTTTGTTTGATCCATAGGGTGATGGGGCAGACAAACTGGTTTTTCTTTTTGCCACGGTCATGGGTTTTTGCACAGGTAATTTCCTCTTAATTCAGAATTTGGGCTTTGATTTTCATGAATGAGAAGTTTCTATGATATTTCGAGCAACTGTTAGATTAATAATTGACAAGATAGATTTTTATTTTGAAAAATTGAAACAATTGCATGTTAATAGATTATAATCCCCAAGCTATATTCAAATGTCAAAATGAGATTGTATCGAATTAGTTTTCTGTAAAAAAAATTTCAAGAATAAACCAAACTCAGTTAACAATATTGCTAAGGATCTTGTCAAATTCCTAATTTGTCTCTGTAATCATGATGGTTCTGTTGTAATTTGATACTTTCATGTTTGAAATAGAATTGTTAAGTTTGAGTGGGAGCCCCTTTCTGTTGCAATTACATTTCACTACTTGTGACAAATCGTTTCCCTCCTTGTAAACCATAATTTTTTTTCTTGAAAATTCACAAATTTCTGTAGAAATTATGAATCCATGACCTTCACGAAAATTTCTAGCAGAAAAATACCATGCACAATGAAGGAAACTTAGTAACCAATACAACAACCAAATGGCTAAGCTAAGACTGTCTTCTTTAAGTTCTGTACCCCTATTTTATCAGGAAAGTTTCTTTAGAATTGACCCTGGTGGAGATTCTGTGGAAGACTAGTTGTTTCAATAGCAGCCCCTGGTGGTTGATGCTTAATCACTTTTAAGCTGGCAAGTTGTTTCTCTAAGATAATAAGAGATTCATCTCTCTAATGCATTTCTTTGAGATGCCAAGGGACAGATTTTTTAATGTAGCTGGATTCCTTGTTTTGACTGCTCTCGGGAAACAAGAACTGAAATACCTATTAATTATTGTGGGTGTATCAGATTGTAATTATTGGACTAGATACTTTACCAAGGACATGCTTTTCCCATATTGAGTCAAACTTTCAACCTGATCACAAGGCACCTGTCAAAAACCAAATATAGTTGATGGAGTGAAACTGCTTTAGCAAAGCAGCACTCCTAAATGTAGTTGCTTTGCTGTCCAAGTCTTTCAGTTTACTTTACCTTATTCTTTTTGGTAATGACTTTGCTCATAATGTGAACATACTGTAAATAAAACTTATGAATATTTTTTAGCCATCTCGTTCTAAGAATGGAGCCTGAATTTGCCCTTTGTTATTGTTGTTATAACATGATAGCAATTTGAATTGTCTGCAGGACCCTTTTACTGCTACTTATTCATTGAGTCATGTTCCAATCCTTGGGAGGTATGCAGTTCAACCCCACAACATCAGGCATGGCATGCAATGTTCTTCTGTAAAGGTAATACGTAGCATCCAAAGTACGTGCTTCACACTTTCACACTGCATCTCTTTTCTATTTCTTTTTAATTACTTAATCTTCAGCCCGTAATTAGCCTAATGTTATCATATTAGGGAAATGTATATGTTTTTAAAATTGTGTACAACTGTTTGGTCATAATTCTAGGGAGAGAAATATGAGTGAATAGTGAGAGATTAGAAAATAGTCACACTTCCATCAGAAAACTATTGCACCACATTTTCAAATCATCACAAATTAATTGGGGATTGAAGCCAAGCAAGCCCAGGATTGCTAGGATCTCACCTCCACAATTGGTGCCGTCTGTGGGAAAGCTCACCAAGCTGAAGATCTAGAAGAGGACACAGTAGTAACTAGATGAAAGAACGATATGAAAGAGAGAATTCACTTCAATTAAGGAATGATCGTTAAAGGGGACTATCATAATCCCTCTGACTGGTCCAGGAGGGACAAATAAGAGTTGAAAGAGGTCTGTGTCAAATAGGCTGGAAGCACATCTCTCAAAGCTTGGGAAATAGCACTTATGATGTGTCATCTAGAGGTGAGCCAGGTTTGTGTCAAACATGCCGGAAACCTCCTTTACAAGCGAGAGGGATAGAGAGTTAGAGGAGTTGCTTGCCCATGTTAGGCAACTAGAGCTAGAGGCTGGTAGGAGATACTAAGGAAGATCCATTGAACAGTCTCACCACAAGGACAGGAATCCAAGGAGGTTGAAAGATCAAGGGTCCCACATTGTTTCGTCCTACCAGGTTTCGTTATTTACAATGGAAAGGACCTAATTGAACATGTGAGCCACTTCAGCCAATTATTGGCCTTGTAATCTTGGAACGATGGGTTGACGTGTAAGGTTTTCACATCTAGCCTTGGCCCAACTGCAATTAGGTTTAATGGGCTAGAGAAGGGCTCTATTAACGTCTTCGAAGAGTTAATTCAAGCTTTTGGGGGGAAAGAGAGACCCTATGTGCTTATTCCGACTGATATTAGGAGTTGTATAATGAGATCGGCAGAAATTACAAAGAAGTGTAGTGACAAGCACGTTTAAATTGGGGCTTCCTTTGGACTCCAAATTGAGAGGTCTTTGACCAAATAACCCCCAGAGAAAGTGCACTAGTTCGTGAGGTGGATAGAGGAGTATAACAGATTGGAGGATGATAGATTGTAGAGCCGAGGAAAGGCATATGCTACATTTTAGGATAGAAAAGAGGTTAGGGCGGAAGGTTACCCGCCGAGGCAAAGACGTGACCCGAGAGGGTAAAATCTAGCTTCCCGATGAAAGGTGGTGAATTTGGATTTCAAAGAGCCAATCCATAGGAAACTGGAGAAAATTAAACACAAACCGTTCTTCCGCTTGCTATGGAAGATGAGTAGGGATCCATCAAGGAGGAACCTTTAAAGATCATTTGGAATAGCTAGCTAAAATTGGTCACTTAAGGGAGCTTATGATGAGTGAGGGGGTTGGGACTTCGAGGTAACGGTAGCCATAGAATAATTGAGGTCATACATGCTACATAGAGCGGCAACATTGTTACTCGTAGGCACAGAGGGTATTGACAATCACCTCCCAACAAGATTCTGAACTTGGAGATTAGCTAGACAAAAGGCAGAGTGGTTGAGGAAAGAATTGCCTTTAGGAATGTGGACCTTGTGGGAACCACCCAACCTCATGATGATGCACTAGTGGTGACCCTCAGGATTGGAGGGTTCAATGTGAAAAGAGTGATGATTGACCATGGAAGTGGTACGGAGATCATGTACCGAACCTGTATCAAGGATTGGGGCTCAAAGATGAAGACCTCACTAAATATGATACTCCTATTAGTTGGAATTAATGGGAAACTGGTGACTCCTACAAGGTAACTCAAACTCCTAGTTAGATTTATGTGCCATAGGGGCTGTGCCGTCTAGTTTACATCTAATGGTAAAATTCCCTATTGGTAGTGCTTGATAGTGGGCGATCAATCACAAAGACAAGCAGGAGAAAATCGAGCCACCCACCCCATTATAGCAATTACAGATCCCTGACCAAGCTATTGGGGTGGATAGTACTAAAGAAGTTGAAAGAATTCATATTCGACTCGAGCAAGATAAAGTGGAATTATTGTTATCCCTAATGTAGAACTTGGATGTTTTTTCTTAGAGTCTATATGTGGTTCCTGAGGTGGGATTTTATAATGCACAAGCTAAACATGGATCCTTCCTATCCCTTTAAGAAACGAAAGCCGTGAAAATCAGCCAAACCCCATGAAGAGGCTATGAAGGAAAAGGTGAAGAGATTGAAATAAGTAGGGCTATCACGGAGGTTTTCTACCTAAAGTGGCTGGCCAAAACTATAGTGGTGAAGAAGAAAAATAGGAATTGAAGGGCCTGTGTGTGGACTTCACCGACCTGAATAAAGCATGTCCTATGGATGAGCTTCTTGGATGCTTTTCAGGGTTACCACCAGATTGCCCTAGAAATTATCACTACACTATTATGCCCTTCAGCTTGAAAAATGCTAGGGTCAAGTATCAGAGCATGGTTACTTGGATATTTACACTTCAAATTGGTGGTAATAAGCAAGACTACAGACAAGCATCTTTTGGATCTGGTCAAGGCTTTCAATATCTTGAGGGAACAAAAATTACGCCTTAATGCATCAAAGTGTGTGTTTAGAGTTAGCTTGGGGAAGTTCCTTGGATATTTGGTCCCTTGCCGATGAATAGAAGTGAATCCCAATCAAATAAGTGACCAACATTTGCAGCCACTGAGGAATCCCAAAAAAGTTTAGAAGCTTATAGGCATGATAGTAGCTTTGAACAGGTTTGTTTCCAAGTTAGATGATACGTGTCATCCCTTCTTTTAGCCCCTAAAGAAATGGAAGGTCTTCCAATGGACTATGGAATGTGATAACTCTTTTCAAAGATTGAAGCCTATCTTGCAAGTCCAGAGCCCAACAAGGATCTTTACATGTACCTTACTGCATCCTAGCATATAGTGAGTGCATTGGTGATTAAGGTTTATGATGGCATTCAGATGCCAGTTTATTATGTGAGCAAGACCCTACTAGATGTTGAGACCAGGCACTTACCATTAGAGAAGGTAACCTTAGCGTTGATATATTCAGTTTATGTCCTAACTGAACTCCCCTTGCAAGCATTGTTGAGAAGGTCGAATTTCATTGGAATAGCAGCCAAGTGGGGGGCCACTCTAGGGGCCACTCTGGGGGCATTTGACATTAGGTACAAATCGAGGAATTCAGTCAAAGGGCAGGTATTGGAAAACTTTGTTGCCGAGTTCTCCCCTGAGAGTATGGTTGTATGTGGGGTACAACAAATCTCAAGCATTGTTGGTAAGGTTTCGAGCCATCACGAAGGCAAGAGTCACAAATGTGGGGGTGTGCTCAAACTCATGACTGGTGGTTAGCCAATTTCAAGGAGATTTTAAGGCAAGAAATGAGAGAATGTCAAAGTATTTGAAGGTAGCATGGCTACCGCAAGTAAAGTTTGAAAAGGTAAAGGTCACCAAAATCTCTCGAGGACAAAATAGCCATGCAGATTCTTTAGCAAAACTGCCTTCCTTGGTTGGCGGGTTTATACCTTGGATTATCTCAGTAGAGTCAGTTGATTTCCCTAGTATCTATCACCAAGAAAGCAGCCAGGTGTTCAGCATCATTGCCTCACCTAGTTGGATGGATCCTATTGTTGCGTTTATTTCAGATGGCATGCTTCTTAAGGATAAGAAAGAGGCCAAAAAGGTGAGGTGGAAGTCCCCTAAGTATTGGTTATCAACCAAGAATAAATTATATAGGAGGTCATTTTGGAGTCCATACTTGTTATATGTCCATCTAGACGTGGTTAAAGGTCTTCTCTATGAATTGCATGAGGGAATATGTGGGAGCCACATAGGGGGCCGTTCTCGGGTGCACAAGGCGATGATGCAAGGATATTGGTGGTTAAACATGTGGAGAAATGCTCAGGAGTACGTAACAAATGCGATCAATGCCAGAGATATGCACCTGATATCCACTAGCCCTAGGGATCCCTCAACCCCCTATCTAGTTCATGGCATTTTGCTTATTGGGGATTAGATTTTGTGTAGCCGTCGATTACTTTACAATGTGGTTAGAGGTTGAGCCCTTGGCTAATATACGGGACTCCAATGTCAAGAAGTTTATGTCGAAAAACATTGTAACCCGATTCAGTGTCTCGAAGATCCAGATATTTGATAATGGGCTTTAGTTTAACTGCAAAGCATTCAAAAGGTATTGCAACGAGCTTGGGATCAAGAGCATGTATTCCACATCAGCTTACCCCTAGGGTAATGGACAGGCCATAGCCATAAATAATATCATCATAAATGGGTTAAAGTAAGGGTTGGAAGAATCCTAGGGGAGGTGGGCTAAGGAGTTGCCGAATGTATTATAGGCATACAAAACTACCCCTAGAAGATCCACGGGAAAAATTCCCTTCTCCATGACCTATGGAACTGAGGCTGTAATACCCTTGGAAGTCAGCCTTCCTACTATGAGGATAGACAACTTCTCTCTAGATAGAAACAACCAAATGATGATCGAGTAGCTAGACGTCATTGAGCATCGATATGGCTTCAGTTTAACAGCAAAGTATTTAAAAGGTATTGCAATGAGCTCGGGATCAAGAACATATATTCCACATCGGCTTACCCCTAGGATAATGGACAGGCCGAAGCCACAAACAATATCATCATAAATGGGTTAAAGAAAGGATTGGAAGATCCAAGGGGAGGTGGGCTAAAAAGTTGCTGAATGTATTATGGGCATACAAAACTACCCCTAGAAGATCCACGGGAAAAATTCCCTTATCCATAACCTATGGAACTGAGGTTGTAATACCCTTGGAAGTCGGCCTTCCCACTATGAGGACTTCTCTCCAAACAGTAAAAACCAAATGATGATCAAGTAGCTAGACTTCATTGAGGAGAACAAGGAGATAGCATTGATATGGCTGGCTGATTACTAGCAGAAGCTCTGCCGAGGATAGAATAGAAATATCAAGTCACGTGAGTTTGTACCAAGGATACGAGTTAGGGAAAATTTGGCCCAAACTAGGAGGGTCCATATATAGTGACCTTGGTGGTGAGACCTGGGCTTACTACTTAGAAAGTTTGGAGGAGAAACCTATACCTCGGCCATGAAGCGTGAATAACAACTATTTATATTAGTTGTTAAACATGTATACCTTTCTTGCAAATTGTACTGTAATTGTATGTATACAAGTATGTGAATTAAAGATATTATTCAAGGCATCTCATCCAGATTACCATTTAAGCTAAAGTTCTACTCATTAAGGATAGAAAACTAGCCTCAGCCTAGCCTTGGTCACTAACTAGGTGGGAACCTAAACTTTTAATCATTAAAAACAGAAGCCTAGCGTCAGCCTAATTGCAGTCACCGACTAGGTGGAAACCTAAAATTTTACTCATTAAGGACAGAAGCCTAGCCTCAACCTGAACTTGGTCACTAACTAGGTGGAAACCTAAAGTTTTCTTTTGCTAAGTACGAGTTTGACATCATCCTAACCTCGGTCATCAACGAGTTAGAAAGCAAGTAAATCATTCATTCTTACGTAATGATATTCTCAGCGTGTGATGGGTTTTGTTGTTAGAATAAGTTATAAGGTTATATCTTATACTGGTTAATTACATTTGACAACATTGTTATATCTGACGAATCATTGTTTCTGTTGCTTTAGTGAGATAAGAAAAATAAGCCTAAATAGGATAGACCAAGAAATGACACTTAGCAAATAATGTGAAAGTACTTTTCATTAAAAAAAAAAAAAAAAAAAAAAAAAACCATTACAAAAAGAGCTGGAGGCCCCTCCTCCTGTGTTACATTTGGTTGGGGTTGGAATAGGCATTACAACTTGGGGCATAGGAGCAGAGGGAGGTCCGCTGCAGGGGTGCCTATTGGAAAAGGAGGATCATTTTCCAACTCCACCACTTCCCTCCAAGTTTCAAAGGCTTGGGCCTACACGTCAGATAGGAGCTCCTCTATGTTAGGGTAGCATTATTTAGGACCCCCTTAAGAGGAGTCAGAGTTGATGACTCTAGAGCATCCTCCTTTCTTTTTAACATCTTGGCGAGATAAAGGAAACTCTCTATAGCACAGTAGGGGGAGTTGAGTGGAACATTGAGAACGTCCAGAGCGACCACCCATCCATCCATGAAGCTCCCAAGCCAGGCCTCCCTTACCACGTTGTTGACCAAGTTCTTGGCATCCAAAAAGCCCATGTCATAAAATTTCCACTCCACCATGGTATGTTGCTTTTTCATCGTCTTCATCTCGGTAAATTTTGCTGTGACTAGGCTCAAAGCCTGAGCCAGCTTGGTATCAGACTCCTCCACCCTCTTCATTAGGGAATCCACTTTCCATTGAGTCAATGCCTAAGCCATCTCAGCTTAGAAAATGATCCCTACCCTGGTTTGGAGTTCGCTCTCTTACACGTGGTCTCTTTCTTGTAGTCTTTAGTTTCCTTCTTTAAGCAAGCGTTTAGCACATGGACCCCTTGGCAAGCCTAAGAATGAAACAAGGAAAATGTATGCAAAAAGAGATAGAATATATGTACCAAAAAGAAAATGGTGGTGGGGGGGTGGGGGGTGGGGAGTTCAAACCCTAACTTCTTACCACCATAGTATGCCTCTTTATTGCCAATAGGACAATATGGTCATCCTGTTCTTCACCTTCACTTTTCCTACATTGACGAGTGTCTTTATCGAGAGTAGTGGGATACTACCCAGCTTGAATTTGTGCGTGTACAGTGGGGGCTATGAGGTGGGTGTTGAGCCACTTCACCTGCTTTAGACGGGAGGGCTAGATTGAGGCATTGTTTAAGAAGGATGCTTAGCAATAGTTATAACCACCTAGCTCCTAAGGCCTTCTCCCACTTTCTGCCTCTTGTTCCACTGAGCGATCGGAGGGGTGATAACCGCAGCTAGTCGGAATGAGGTCCAGGGAGTTTGTCCTATGTTGCCATGGGGGGTGGGGAGTTCAAACCCTAACTTCTTACCACCATAGTATGCCTCTTTATTGCCAATAGGACAATATGGTCATCCTGTTCTTCACCTTCACTTTTCCTACATTGACGAGTGTCTTTATCGAGAGTAGTGGGATACTACCCAGCTTGAATTTGTGCGTGTACAGTGGGGGCTATGAGGTGGGTGTTGAGCCACTTCACCTGCTTTAGACGGGAGGGCTAGATTGAGGCATTGTTTAAGAAGGATGCTTAGCAATAGTTATAACCACCTAGCTCCTAAGGCCTTCTCCCACTTTCTGCCTCTTGTTCCACTGAGCGATCGGAGGGGTGATAACCGCAGCTAGTCGGAATGAGGTCTAGGGAGTTTGTCCTATGTTGCCATGGGGGGTGGGGGACCATGAAGTCCTTAACCTCTAGGGTTCAACGTTGAACCACTATATCCTCAGAATAGGATCCCTCAGTAGCTTCGGTTTTTGCATCAATTTCTTGGTTTTTACTAGTCTTGTTTTCAACGGTCAGCTATATCGTCCAAGAAAGGTGGAGGAGAGCCGCTCTGTTGTTGTCGAAGACTGGCCTATTGAGCTTTGTATGTTGGGCAAAAATCCATTCGACTGCACTTAAATATAGGTAAGAAGGGGTGGTTGGCTCTTAACACATCCTCGGTATCTTGAAAACCTTTATGTAAAGTTGTGTAGTAGAGAACCAAGAGGGAGGCACAGAGTGATCATCAGAGTGGCCGTAAACGTCAAACTAAAGAATCCAGTTGAGGTTTTGCACTTCCAAAAAATTCAGGTTCGGCTTAATGTTTCAAGAATCTGCACACCAAAACTCAGAGAAAAGGGAATTAGTAGAAAACACCTAGTGTTAGACCAAAAACAAAAAAAGGATATACAACAACCTTTGGATCTACGTACTTAGTTTGTTCGAGGAGGTCGGGCACGAGATCTCCTTAGTATGCCAGTTCCTAGTGACATTTAAGACTTTCCCATGTGAATTCTTGTTGAATTCAGGAAGACACGAAATCTGCCTTAATTAGCCTCGGTGAACCTTGATGTAGTAGCCCGAGGATAGGTTACTGCAACATTATAGATTTAATTTATATCATAGAGGGTGAGCTTTGGGCCGAACTACCTATTAAACTTTTCTATACACCTAACCATGCAGAAGTGGTTGGGCATATAAAACCTAAGGACGTGTATCAAGAGAGAGCTAAAAGGACGCCTAACCACACCTTCTATTGTGGGCTATTAAGGAAACAAAAATAACCCATAGTACCCGTTGTTTGGAAATAGCATCTTGAAGCACGAAGTGACCATTAGAATGGGCGTAAACTTCAAACCTAAGAATCCGGTTGAGGTTTTGCACTTCCACAAAATTCAAGTTTGGCTTAATGTGTCGAGAATTTGCACACCAAAAATCAGAGAGAGGGGAATCTATAGAAAAACCTAGTGTTAGATTAAAAAAAAAATTAAAAAAAAAGGGATATGCAATAACCCCCTGGATCTATGGACCTTGTTTATTTAAGGAGGCCGCGCATGAGATCTCCTCAGCATATAGGTTCCCAGTGACCTTTAAGAATTCCTCTTGTGAATTCTTGTTAGAGTCAAGAAGACATGAAGTTTGTCTTAGTCAGCCCCGCTAGACCATGATGTAGTAGCCCGAGGATGGGGTACTACAACAATTATAGATATAATCTATATCACGATGGGTGAGCTTTAGGCCGAACTGCCTATTAAAATTTTCTCTACACCCAACACACGGAAGAGGTTGGGCATGCATTTATCAAGGCTAAGCCTATAGAAACTAAGGACATGTATCAAGAGAGAGCCAAAAGGAAACCTAACCCTGACCTTTTATTGCAAGCTATTAAGGAAACAAAATAGCCCTTGGTACTCGCTGTTTGACTATAGCATCTTGAGGCACGGAGTGACCATTACAATATGGGCATAAACAAAACCAAAGAATCTGGTTGAGGTTTTGCACTTTCACAAAATTCAAGTTCTGCTTAACGTTTCGAAAATCTGTACACTAAAAATCAGAGAAAAGGGAATTAGTAGAAAACACCTAATGTTAGGAAAAAAAAAAGGATGTGCAACAACAACCCCTTGGATCTACAGACCTGGTTTGTTCAAGAAGGTCGGGCTTGAGATCTCCTCAGTATGCCAATTCCTAGTGACCTTTAAGAATTCCTCTTGTGAATTCTTGTTGGAGTCAGGAAGACACGAAGTTTGTCTTAGTCAGCCCCGCTAGACCATGATGTAGTAGCCTGAGGATGGGGTACTGCAACAATTACAAATATAATTTTTATCATGGTGGGTGAGCTTTAGGCCGAATTGCCTATTAAATTTTTCTATACACCCAACCACGCAGAAGAGGTTGGGCATGCATTTATTAGGGCTGAGCCTATAGAACCTAAGGACACGTATCAAGAGAGAGCTAAAAGGAAACCCAACCACACCTTCTATTGCGGGCTATTAAGGAAACAAAAATTGCCCCTGGTACCCGCTGTTCGGCTATTGCATCTTGAGGCACGGAGTGACCATTAGAGTGGGCATAAACTTCAAACCTAAGAATTTGGTTGAGGTTTTGCACTTCCACAAAATTCAAGTTTGGCTTAACGTTTCGAGAATCTGCACACCAAAAATCAGAGAAAGGGCAATTAGTAGAAAACACCTAGTATTAGATTAAAAATAAATAAATAAAAAGGGATATGCAACAACCCCTTGGATGTACGGATCTAGTTTGTTCAACGAGACCGAGAATGAGATCCCCTTAGCATACCAATTCCCAGTGAGCTTTAAGAATTCCTCTTGTGAATTCTTGTTGGAGTCAAGAAGACATAAAATCTGCCTTAATCAGCCCCGCTGGACCATGATGTAGTACCCCGAGGATGAGGTACTGCAACAATTACAGATATAATCTATATCACGGTGGGTGAGCTTTAGGCCGAACTGCCTATTAAACTTTTCTCTACACCCAACACGCGGAAGAGGTTGGGCATGCATTTATCAAGGCTGAGCCTATAGAAACTAAGGACATGTATCAAGAGAGAGCCAAAAGGAAACCTAACCTGACCTTCTATGGCGAGCTATTAAGGAAACAAAATAGCCCTTGGTACTCGCTGTTCAGCTATAGCATCTTAAGGCAAGGAGTGACCATTACAATGGGCATAAACTTTAAACCAAAGAATCCGGTTGAGGTTTTGCACTTTCACAAAATTCAAATTCTGCTTAATGTTTTGAAAATTTGTACACCAAAAATCAGCAAAAAATTCAAATTCTGCTTAATGTTTCGAAAATCTGTACACCAAAAATCAGAGAAAAGGGAATTAGTAGAAAACACCTAGTGTTAGGAGGGGAAAAAAAAAGGAGGTGCAATAACAACCCCTTGGATCTACAGACTTGGTTTGTTCAAGAAGGCCGGGCTTGAGATCTCCTCAGTATGCCAGTTCCTAGTGACCTTTAAGAATTCCTCTTGTGAATTCTTGTTGGAGTCAAGAAGACACGAAGTTTGTCTTAGTCAGCCCTGCTAGACTATGATGTAGTAGCCCAAGGATGGGGTACTGCAACAATTACAAATATAATTTTTATCATGGTGGGTGAGCTTTAGGTCGAATTGCCTATTAAATTTTTCTATACACCCAACCATGCAAAAGAGGTTGGGCATGCATTTATTAGGGCTGAGCCTATAGAACCTAAGGACACGTATCAAGAGAGAGCTAAAAGGAAACCCAACCGCACCTTCTATTGCGGGCTATTAAGGAAACAGAAATTTCCCCTGGTACCTGCTGTTCGGCTATCACATCTTGAGGCACGAAATGACCATTAGAGTGGGCATAAACTTCAAACCTAAGAATCTGGTTGAGGTTTTGCACTTCCACAAAATTCAAGTTCGGCTTAACGTTTCGAGAATCTGCACACCAAAAATCAGAGAAAGGGCAATTAGTAGAAAACACCTAGTGTTAGATTAAAAATAAATAAATAAATAAACAAATAAAAAGGGATATGCAACAACCTCGTGGATCTACAGACCTGGTTTGTTTGAGGAGGCCGGGCATGAGATCTCCACAGTATGCCAGTTCTTAGTGACCTTTAAGAATTCCTCTTCTGAATTCTTGTTGGATTCAAGAAGACACGAAATTTGCCTTAATCAACCTCGATGGACCTTGATGTAGTAGCCTGAGGATACAATATTGCAACAATTAAAGATATAATTTATATCATGGCGGGTGAGCTTTAGGCCGAATGGCCTATTAAACTTTTCTCTACACCCAACCATGCAAAAAAGGTTGGGTATTCATTTATCAGGGCTAAGCCTATAGAACCTAAGGACATGTATCAACAGAGTGCTAAAAGGAAACCTAAATCCACTTTCTGCTATTAAGGAATCAAAAGTAGCCCGTGGTACCCGTTGTTCAACTATAGCATCTTGAGGCACAAAGTGACCATTAGAGTGGGCGTAAACTTCAAACCAAAGAATCCGGATGAGGTTTTGCACTTCCACAAAATTCATGTTCGGCTTAATGTTTTGAGAATTTGCACACTAAAAATCAGAGAAAGGGGAACTAGTAGAAAACACCTAGTGTTAGATAATTAGAAAAGGATATGCAACAACCCCTTGGTTTGTTCGAGGATGTTGGGCATGAGATCTCCTCAGCATACCAGTTCCCAGTGACCTTTATGAATTCCTCTTGTGAATTCTTGTGGAAGTAAGGAAATCATGAAATCTGTCATAATCAGCCTTGGTGGACCTTGATGTAGTAGCCCGAAGATAGGTTACTGCAACAATTATAGATATTATTTATATCGTGGTGGGTGAGCTTTAGACTGAACTCCCTATTAAACTTTTCTATACACCCAACCACACGAAAGAGTTTAGGCATGCATTTATTAGGACTGTGCCTACAAAACCTAATGACATGTATCAAGTGAGAGCTAAAAGGAAACGTAATCCCTCCTTCTATTGCAAGATATTAAGAAAACAAAAATAGTCCACAGTGCCTACTGTTCGACTATAGCATCTTAAGGCACGGAGTGACCCTCAGAGTGGGCATAAACTTCAAACCAGAAAATCTGGTTGAGGTTTTGCACTTCCAAAAAATTCAAGTTCAGTTTAACGTTTCGAGAATCTACACACCAAAAATCATAGAATAGGAATTAGTAGAAAACACCTAGTGTTAGATTAAAAAAAAATGGATGCACAACAACCCCTTAGCATACCAATTCCTAATGACCTTTAAGAATTCCTCTTGTGAATTCTTTTTGGAGTAAGGAAGACATGAAATTTGTCTTAATCGGCCTAGGTGGACCTTGATGTTGTAGCCCGAGGATAGGTTACTACAACAATTATATATATATAATATATATCATGGTGGATGAGCTTTAGGTCAAACTTCCCATTAAACTTTTTTACACACCCAACCACGCGGAAGAGGTTGGCCATGCATTTATCAGGGCTGAGCCTATAGAACCTAAGGACATGTATCAAGAGAGAGAGAAAAATGGAAACTTAACACCACCTTCTATTACGGGCTATTAAGGAAACAAAAATAGCCCCTGGTACCCGCTGTTTGACTATAGCATCTTGAGGCATGGAGTGATCGTTAGAGTGGGTGTAAACTTCAAACCGAAGAATCCGGTTGACATTATGCACTTCCACAAAGTTCAAGTTCGGCGAAACATTTCGAGAATCTACACACCAAAAATCAGTGAAAGGGGAATTAGTAGAAAACACAGTGCTAGATAAAAAAATAAAATATTTTTAAAGAAGAAAAAGGATATGTGACAACCCCTTGGATCTACGAATTTGGTTTGTTCGAGGAGGCTGGGCATGAGATCTCCTCAGCATACCAGTTCCCAATGACCTTTAGGAATTCCTATTGTGAATTCTTATTGGAGCCAGGAAGACACGAAATCTACCTTAATTGGCCTTGGTGGACCTTGATGTAGTTGCCCGAGGATAGGACAACAATTATGGATATAATTTATATCATGGTGGGTGAGCTTTACGCCAAACTACCTATTAAGCTTTTCTATACACCCAACCACGTGAAAGAGGTTGGGCATGCACTTATCAAGGTTAAGTCTATAGAACCTAAGGACATATTTCAAGAGATAGCTAAAAGGAAACCTAACCGCACCATCTATTGTGGGCTGTAAAGGAAACAAAAATTGCCCTAGGTACCCGCTTTTTGGCGATAGCATCTTGAGGCACGGAGTGACCATCAGAGTTGGCGTAAACTTCAAACCGAAGAATCCGATTGAAGATTTGTACTTCCACAAAATTAAACTTTGGCTTAACGTTTCGAAAATCTGCACACCAAAAATCAAAGAAAGGGGTGTTAGGATAAAACACCTAAAGTTAGATATTAAAAAAAAAAAAAAAAGGATATGCGATAACCCCTTGGATCTACAAATTAGGTTTGTGAATTCTTGTTGGAGTAAGAAAGACACAAAATTTGCCTTAATCGGCCTCGGTGGACCTTGATGTAGTAGCCTGAGGACACATTACTGCAACAATTATAGATATAATTTATATGTTGGTGGTTGAGCTTTAGGTCGATATGCATATTAAACTCTTCTATACACCCAACCATGTGGAAGAGGTTGGGCATGTATTTATCAAGTCTGAGCCTATAGAACTTAAGGACATCTATCAAGAGAGAGCTAAAAGCAAAACCTAACCCCACCTTCTATTGTGGGCTATTAAGGAAAAAAAAATAACCCCTAGTATCTGCTATTTGACAATAGCATCTTAAGGCACGAAGTGACCATCAAAGAGTGCGTAAACTTCAAACCGAAGAATCCGATTAAGGTTTTGCACTACCACAAAATTCAAGTTCGGCTTAACATTTCGAGAATCTGTACACCAAATATCAAAGAAAGGGAATTTAGTAGAAAACACCTAGCGTTAGATAATAATAATAAAATAAAATAAAATAAAAAAATAAAAAAAGGATATGCAACAACCCCTTGGATCTACGGACTTGGTTTGTTCAAGGAGGCCGGCATGAGATCTCCTCAACATACCTCTTATGAATTCTTGTTGGAGTCAGGAAGTCACAAAATCTACCTCAATCGGCATCGGAGGGCCTTGACGTGGTAGCCCGTGGATGGGTTTCTACATCAATTATGGATATAATTTATATCGGGGTGGGTGAGCTTTAGGCAGAAGTGCCTATTAAACTTTTCTATACACCCAACCACATGGAAGAGTTTAGGCATGCATTTATTAGGGCTGTGCCTATAGAACATAAGGACATGTATCAAGAGAGAGCTAAAAGGAAGCCCAACCCCACCTTCTACTGCGGGCTATTAAGGAAACAAAAATAGCCCCTAGTACCCACCATTCAACTATAGCATCTTAAGGCACTTAGTGAGCATCAGTGTGGGCGTATATTTCCAACCAAAGAATTCGGTTAAGGTTTTGAACTTCCACAAAATTCAAGTTTGGCTTAACATATCGAGAATTTGCATGCAAAAAATCAGAGAAAAGGGAATTAGTAGAAAACAACTAGTGTTAAAAAAAATAATTAAAAAATTAAATAAAAAAAAAAAGATATGCAACAACCTCATGGATCTACGAACCTGGTTTGTTTGAGAAGGTTAGGCATGAGATCTCCTCAGCATGCCAGTTCTTGGTGAACTTTATGAATTCCTCTTGTGAATTCTTGTCGGATTCTAGAAGACACGTAATCTGCCTTAATCAACCTCAGTGGATGTCGATGTAGCACCCCAAGGATAGGTTACTGCAACAATTATAAATATAATTTACATCATGGTGGGTGAGCTATGGGCCGAACTACCTATTAAACTTCTTTATACACCTAACCACGTGGAAGAGGCTGGGCATGCATTTACAAGGGCCAAGCCTATAGAACCTGCGGACATGTAACTAGAGAGAGCCAATAGGAAACCTAACTCTACCTTCTCTTGCGGGCTATTAAGGAAACAAAAATAACCCCTGGTACCCGATGTTTGGTTGTAGCATGTTGAGGCATGGAGTAACCATCAAGGAGGGCATAAACTTCAAATCGAAGAATCTGGTTGAGGTTTTGCACTTCCACTTCAAGTCCAGCTTAATGTTTCGAGAATCTGAACACCGAAAATTAGAGAAAGGGGATTTAGTAGAAAACAACTAGTGTTAGATATATATATATATATATGTGTGTGTGTGTGTGTGTGTGTGTGTGTGTGTGTGTGTGTGTGTGTGTGTGTGACATCCCCTTGGATCTACAGACCAGGTTTGTTCGAGGAGGGGGGGGGGGTATAAGATCTCCTCAGCACACCAGTTCCCAAGGACCTTTAAGAATTCCTCTTGTGAATTCTTGTTGGAGTTAGGAAGACATGAATTCTACCTTAATCGGCCTTGGTGGACCTTGATGTAGTAGCCTAAGGATAGGTTACCACAACAATTATAAATATATTTTATATCACAGTAGGTGAGCTTTAGGCCGAACAACCTATTAAACTTTTCTATACACCCAACCACGTGGAAGAAGTTAGGCAAGCATTTATCAGGGCTGAGCCTATAGAAATTAAGGACCTGTATGAAGAGAGAGCTAAAAGGAAATGTAACCCCACTTTTTATTGCGTGCTATTAAGGAAAAAAAAAAAGCCCTTGGTACCCGTTGTTCGACATCTTGAGGCATGGATTGACCATTAGAGTGGGCATAAACTTCAAACCAAAGATTCCAGTTGAGGTTTTGCACTTCCACAAATTCAAGTTTAGCTTAACGTTTGGAGAATCTACACACCAAAAATTAGAGAAAGGGAAATTAGTAGAAAACACCTAGTGTTAAATTAAAAAAATAAAAAATAAAAAAAATGATATGCATCAACCCCTTAGATCTACGAACCTTGTTTGTTCGAGGAGGGAGGGTATGAGATGTACTCAGCATACCAGTTCTAGTGACCTTTAAGAATTCCTCTTATGAATTCTAGTTGGAGTCAGGAAGACACAAAATCTGCCTTAGTCGGCCTTGGTGGACCTTGATGTAGTAGCTTGAGGATAGATCGCTACAACAATTATAGATATTGTTTATGTCATGGTTGGGTGAACTATAGGTAGAGATGCCTATTATACTTTTCTATACACTTAACCACGCGGAAGAGGTTGCGTATGCATTTATTAGGGTTGAGCCTATAGAAGTTAAGGACATGTATCAAGAGAGAGCTAAAAGCAAAACCTAACCCCACCTTCTATTGTGAGCTATTAAGGAAACAAAAATAGCCCCTGGTACCCTTTGTTCGGCTATAGCATCTTGAGGCACAAAGTGACCATCAGAAAGTGCGTAAACTTCAAACTGAAGAATCCAGTTGAGGTTTTATACTACCACAAAATTCAAGTTCGGCTTAACAATTTGAGAATAAAGTACACCAAAAATCAGAGAAAGGGAATTTAGTAGAAAACACCTAGTGTTAGATAATATAAAAAAAAGGATATGCAACAATCCCTTGGATCTACGGGCTTGGTTTGTTCAAGGAGGCCGGCATGAGATCTCCTTAGCATAACAATTCCCAGTGACCTTCAAGAATACCTCTTGTGAATTCTTGTTAGAGTAAAGAAGTCACGAATCTGCCTTAATTGGCATCAGTGGACCCTGATGTGGTAGCCCGTGGATGGGTTTCTGCAACAATTATGGATATAATTTATATCATGGTGGGTGAGCATTAGTTAGAAATGCCTATTAAACTTTTCTATACACCCAACCACGTGGAAGATTTTAGGCATGCATTTATTAGGGCTGTGTCTATAGAACATAAGGACATGTATCAAGAGAGAGCTAAAGCCTAACCCCACCTTCTTTTGCGGGCTATTAGGGAAACAAAAATAGCCCCTGCTACCTACTGTTCGACTATAGCATCTTGAGGCATGGAGTGACCATTACAGTGGGCATAAAAATTAAATCGAAGAATCCGGTTGAGGTTTTGCACTTTCACAAAATTCAAGTTCGAATTAAAGTTTCGAGAATCTGTACACCAAAAATTTGAGAAAGGGGAATTAGTAGAAAACACCTAGTAAGGATATGCAACAACCCCTTGGATTTACAGACCTAATTTGTTCGAGGAGGTCGAGCATGAGACCTCCTTAGTATGCCAGTTTCCAGTGACTTTTAAGAATTCCCCTTGTGAATTCTTGTTGGAGTCAGGAAGACACGAAATTTGCCTTAGTCAACCTCGGTGGATCTTGATGTAGTAGCCCGACGATAGGGTATTGCAACAATTACAGATATAATTTATATCATCGTGGGTGAGCTTTAGGCCAAACTGCCTATTAAACTTTTCTATACAACCAACCATGCGGAAGAGGTTGGGCATGCATTTATCAGGGCTGTGCCTATAGAACCTAAGGACATGTATCAAGAGACTGCTAAAAGGAAACCTAACCCCACCTTTTACTATTAAGGAATCAAAAATAGCCCCTGGTACCTGTTGTTCGACTAAAGCATCTTGAGGCATGGAAGGACCATTAGAGTGGGCGTAAACTTCGAACCGAAGAATCCGGTTGAGGTTTTGCACTTCCACAAAATTCAAGTTCGGCTAAACATTTCGAGAATCTACACTCTAAAAATTAGAGAAAGAGGAATTAGTAGAAAACACCTAGTGTTAGATAATAATAAAAAAAGGATATGCAACAACCCCTTGGCTCTACGAACTTGGTTTGTTCGAGGAGGTCGGGCATGAGATCTCCTCAGTGTACCAGTTCCCAATGACCTTTTAAGAATTCATTTTGTGAATTCTTGTTGCAGTCAGGAAGACACGAAATCTGCCTTGGTGGATGTTGATGTAGTAGCCCGAGGATAGGTTACTGCAACAATTATAGATATAATTTATATCATGGTAAGGGAGCTTTAGACCGAACTACCTATTAAACTTTTCTATACACCCAACCACGCGAAAGAGTTTAGGTATGCATTTATTAGGGCTTTGTCTACAAAACCTGATGACATTTATCAAGAGAGAGCTAAAAGGAAACCTAACCCCACCTTCTATTGCAGGATATTAAGGAAACAAAAATAGTCCCAAATACCCGCTGCTCGGCTATAGCATCTTGAGGCATGGAGTGATTATTACAGTGGGCGTAAACTTTAAACGGAAGAATCCGGTGGAGGTTTTTCACTACCACAAAATTCATGTTCGGCTTAACATTTCGAGAATCCGTACCCCAAAAATCAAAGAAAGGGAATTTATTAGAAATCACCTAGTGTTAGATAATAAAAATAAAAATAAAAAGGATATGCAACAAACCCTTGGATCTACGGACTTGGTTTGTTCAAGGAGGCCGACATGAGATCTCCTCAGCATACCAATTCCCAATGACCTTTAAAAATTCCTCTTGTGAATTCTTGTTGGAGTCAGGAAGACACAAAATTGGCCTCTATCGGCCTCAGTGGACCTTGATGTTGTAACTCGAGGATGGGTTATAGCAACAATTATAGATATAATTTATATCATGGTGGGTGAGCTTTAGGCACCTATTAAACTTTTCTATACACCCAACCACAGGGAAGAGTTTGGGCATGCATTTATTAGGGCTGTGCCTATAGAACCTAATGACATGTATCAAGAGAGAGCTAAAAGAAACCTAAACCCCACCTTCTACTGTAGGATATTAAGAAAACAAAAATAGCTCCTAAGACCCGTTGTTCGGCTATAGCATCTTGAGGCATGAAGTGACCATCAGAGAGGGCGTAAACTTCAAACTAAAGAATCTAGTTAAGGTTTTGCACTACCACAAAATTCAAGTTCGACTTAACATTTCGAGAATCCGTACACCAAAAATCAGAGAAAGGGAATTTAGTAGAAAACACCTAGTGTTAGATAATTAAATAAAAGGATATGCAACAACCCCTTGGATATACAGACTTGGTTTGTTCAAGGAGGCCGGCATGAGATCTCCTCAGCATACCAATTCCCAGTGACCTATAAGAATTCCTCTTGTGAATTCTTGTTGTAGTTAGGATGACACAAAGTCAGCCTCAATTGAGTCGGTGGACCTTGATGTTGTAGCCCGAGGATGGGTTACTGCAACAATTATAGATATAATTTATATCATGGTGGGTGAGCATTAGGTAGAACTGCCAATTATACTTTTCTATACACCCAACCATGCGGAAGAGTTTGGGCATGCATTTATTAGGGCCGTGCCTATATAACCTAAGGACATGTATCAAGAGAGTGCTAAAAGGAAACCTCACCCCACCGTCTACTATTAACGAATAAAAAATAACTCCCGGTACCCGTTGTTAGACTAAAGCATCTTGAGGCACGGGGTGACCATTAGAGTGGGTGTAAACTTCGAACCTATGAATCCGATTGAGGTTTTGCACTTCCACAAAATTCAAGTTCGGCTTAACATGCACTCTAAAAATCAAAGAAAGGGGAATTAATAGGAAACACCAAGTGTTAGATTAAAAAAAATAATAATAAAAATATGCAACAGCCCCTTGGATCTACGAACCTAGTTTGTTCTAGGAGGCTGGGCATGAGATCTCCGAAGTATACCAGTTCCTAATGACCTTTAAAATTTCATCTTATGAATTCTTGTTGGAGAAAGGAAGACATGAAATCTGCCTTAATCGACCTCGGTGGACCTTGATGTAGTAGCTCAAACATAGGTTACTGCAACAATTATATATATATATATATATATATATATAATTTATATCATGGTGGGTGAGCTTTAGAATGAACTGCCTATTAAACTTTTCTGTACACCCAACCATGTGGAAGAGGTTGGGCATACCTTTATCAAGTCTGAGCCTGTAGAACCTAAGGACATGTATTAAGAGAGAGCTAAAAGCAAATCCTAACCCCACCTTCTATTGTGGGATATTAAGGAAACAAAAATAGCCTGTGGTACCCATTGTTCGACTATAGCATCTTGTGGAATGGAGTGACCATCAATGAGGGTGTATACTTCAAACCGAAGAATCTAGTTGAGGTTTTGCACTTCCACAAAATTCAAGTTCGACTTAAAGTTTCGAGAATCCGCACACCAAAAATCAGAGAAAGGGGATTTAGTGTAAAACACCTAGTGTTAGATAAATAAATTAAAAATTAAAAATTAAAAATTAAAAAAAAAAAAGAGGATCTGCAGCAACCTTTTGGATCTACGGACTTGGTTTGTTCAAGGAGGCCGGCATGAGATCTCCTCAACATACCAATTCCTAGTGACCTTTAAGAATTCCTTTTGTGAATTCCTGTTGGAGTCAAAAAGACACAAAATCTGTCTCAATCGGCATTGGTGGAATTTGATGTGGTAGCCTATGAATGGGTTTCTGCAACAGTTATAGATATAATTTATATCATGGTGGGTGGACTTTAGGCAGAAGTGCCTATTAAACTTTTCTATACACCTAACCACGCGGAAGAGGTTGGTGTTAGGACATATGTGAATCATTGTTAGGAACATATGTTAATATAGAATTAGCTAATCCTTTGACAAAACACACTTTACTTGTACTTGGGTAGATTTAGGATATGTTTAATGCTTCAATAAACAAGGTTTCAAGTTCAAGTGTTAAAACCATGCAAGTCTGTCCAAGAAACGAGTGAAGAAGTGTTAGATTTTAAAACTCGACAGCTAGTATCTATCGAGATTTAAAAAGTTGTTTCAGCCTGATGCTCAACAGCTTCTCAACAGATAGGGTATCTATCGAGGTTTATGGAAATTAGTTTTTCAGAGTTGATTTCACTCCAATCTGTGAATAGATATTTGGGTTTTCTTTTCTCACAATCCTAAACATATATAAGGATTGTTTTAAGGGCCATCACAACTAATGCAACTTAATGCAAAAGTTTTTCACAAGCATATTGTGAACCGAAGACATATGCCCTAGTTCATCTTTCTATTCAAGAAGATGCTGTGTTTGTACATCGTAGAGTTTTGTAACCAAAGAGTTTCGTGATCTTCATTGTGTGATGAACTGAAAAACTTTGTAGCCAACATCTTTCTCAAGTTGATGAGTAAGCCGCGTACTGGGATCCGCACATCGAATTGGTTGGTCACGTACTAGGAGCCGTACATTGAAAGAAAAGATTGTCACTACAAAACAAATCCAATTGGGTATTGGGGTAAGGGTTCAACTGTAAGTTGGTATAAGGTACTGAGATTCCTTGTACTAATTGAGTTAATTAATTAACTTAGCTAATTAATTGGTTAATTCATCACAAATAGTCAATACATTCTTGGCCTATCAATTGGACATGCACTTATCAGGACTGAGCCTATAGAACTTGAGGACATGTATCAAGAGAGAGCTAAAAGGAAACCTAACCCCACCTTCTATTGCGGGCTATTTAGGAAACAAAAATAGCCCCTGGTCCCCGCTGTTCGGCTATAGCATCTTGAGGTACAGAGTGACCATTAGAGTGGGCGTAGACTTCAAACCGAAGAATCCAGCTGAGGTTTTGCACTTTCACAAAATTCAAGTTTGGCTTAATGTATTGAGAATCTACATACAAAAAATCAAAGAAAGGGGAATTCGTAGAAAACAGCTAGTGTTGGACAAAAAAAAAAAAAAAAAAAAGGATATGCAACCACCCATGGATCTACGGACCTGGTTTGTTCAAGGAGGCCGGGCATGAGATCTCCTCAGCATGCCAATCCTTAGTGAACTTTAGGAATTCCTCTTATGAATTCTTGTTGGAGTCTAGAAGACACGTAATCTGCCTTAATCATCCTTAGTGGATGTTAATGTAGCAACCCAAGGATAGGTTACTGCAACAATTATAGATATAATTTATATCATGATGGGTGAGCTATGGGCCGAACTACCAATTAAACTTCCCTATACACCCAACCACGCGGAAGAGGTTGGGCATGCATTTACAAGGGTTGGGCCTATAGAACCTAAGGACATGTATCAAGAGAGAGCCAAAACGGTGAACCATCAAGAGATCAAAACGGTGATCCCAGAATGATGAACATGATGAAGATGATTGGTGCATTCACCAACTACTTGGAAAGCTTCACACGAAGGTTTGAAAGCCCTAACTCCCGTACCCAATCCTATAAGGAAATCACCCCAAACGCAAGTGACGTGTGGGTGAAAAATGGTACTCATGCATAAGCATTACAACATGTCTATGCATTAATACTTCCTATGCTTTGTGACGGTGTTTGATTGTTTGCTTGTTGTTTATGTTAAAGGTTGTTTGTTTGTCTTTTTGTGCATAATTTTGGTTCTCCTTTTGTTTGTTTGTTTTTTTTTGTTTTTTTTTGTTTTTTTTTTTTTTTGTTTTTTTTTTTTATCAATCTTTTTCTTCTTGTGTCAAAAATCCAAAAATCACATAAAAATTAGAAAATCAAAAAGTTTGATTGACATAGTTGAGTTTTTCCTCTAAACTTGTTTTGCCTTGTACCTTTGTGCTAATGGCTTTGTGCATTTTCGAGCATAGCTTGTTTCTTTGCACTCTTATCACTGCGGGAGAAATCTTGAAATCTATGTGATTGTTGTAAATAGATCTTCAAACTTGTCATGAATGATTAGTGAATGGTTTTGTTGATTTTGAGACATGCATAGACTTGTGTCTATATATCTTCCCACTCTTTATTTTTGTCTTTGCTAAAAAGAGCTCACCAAATGTAAATCTCCAAATGTAAAGAGATATTGAGTTGCAAAAACATGTTGCACATACTAATATTCAACTAGGAAAAAGGGAAAGCGACCAAAAATTAAAGTGAAAGTTTATTCAAATAGCCAAAGGCTATCTCATCAAGGTGAAATATCAAATATCACTCTTACAATGAGAGGTGATTGTCTCAAAAGGATTTTTTTTTTAAAAAAGATCAAATGCTATGATTGAAAGTAAAGTTGTAAAGCTCCAAGTTATGTTATCAAGTTTTGTGGGAGGTCATATATGCATATTTCTATAATTGAGATGGGTCACATGATCTAGTGCTAATTGTGTATGCCTTGGTTGAATTGATCATTGAATCTTCACATTAGACTAAGGACTATCTCATTGTTGATATCCACACACAACACACAAGTTTATGTTCAATAAATGCATATTCATTTGTGTGATTATACTTGATGAAATATGTTTTCACATGCTCAATCTTTGTTGATTCAAGCACAAAAAGATTTTTGATTGTTTTAGGTGTTTTTGGAAAGTATTTTGTTCTTAAAATCTGAAATTTTCAAAAAATCGTTTTTGCCCTGTTTTGGCGACTCATTCGTGGGTAAGTCAAGTTGCAGGCCTCAGTCGCGAGTTCGCGGGTCAATTTTGGCGACTTGTTCGCGAGTGGAAGGTCCAGTCGTGAGGGTTACTTAGAGATTTTCACAGCTCAGCTCGCGACACCCTCACGGGTAGACCTTCCAGTCACGAAAAATACTTAGAAATTTTTTCAAAATTTTGCCTTTGAGTGTTTTGGCGGCTTGACCTAGCAACTTGTTGGCGACTCACTTAAGTTGCGAAAAACGCGTGTTTGGCAAAAATAGGGGCAGTTTTTAAATCTTTTTCAGTTTTCCCTCGAACTTTTATGACTATTCATCTTCTCTCTCAACTATCTCCTTCCCAAACACTCCGTGTACCCATTTTCAAACTCCATTGTTGCTTCATTTCTTCTTAAAATCATCAAGAAAAGGTATGGGTCTTATTTTCCTCATCTCATATTCTCTGTTTAATGAATGTTTTTCTTGCCATTTGAGTAGATACTATTCTCTGTGTTTGTTGTTGCTTTCATCCGTTTTCATATTGTTGGTCTCACTGTGTTTTTATGATGACATAACATAAGTGTGATTGCCTCTTGAAAGTTTCTCTTTAAAACACTTCATTTTTTGAATGTTATGTCTCACTGCCATGTGCTCTATTTTGGGTGTTCTGCTCTTTCATTTTGATATTTTATGCCTATTCCTATCTTATGTGGTCTTATTTATGCTATCCGTTCTTAGTGTTTGAATGTTGTCTATCTGTGCATACCATGGTCATGGTAGACTATCTCATTGACAGTTATTTTTGAATTTGTGTTTCTCTATGCTCTATTGCACTTTCACCATTTTGTTGCACCTGTCTCATTATGCACTTTAGTATTGATTGTGGTTTTGTTTGGGTCTGACCTGTCTTAAGTTTGTATTTGTGTATAAAATCTCTGGTTTACACTCTTATTTGCATCTAATCATGTTGGTATTTATCTTGTGTGGTGCTGTTTTTGGTTCTTTGCTGCATGCCTATTCTCTTGCAGATGTCTCGTCGATCCTCTAAGGGCAAAGACATTGTTGCTGACGATCCATCAACCCCAGTTGCTAAAAGGACTCGACTCTCATCTCAGTCATCTTAAGACTCCAATTTGGAGAGATTCAGAATCCCGCTTACCTCACACATCTACTCAAACATCTTTGACAAGTCAACTCCTATAGTGGAACGGGTGGTGGAGTTTGACACCTTAGGGACCACTTTTATCCCTCAAATCTTTGAGCCACGAGATTGGGCAAACTTGTTTGGGAATTTTGTCGATCCAATGGATGAACTGGTTAAGGAATGCTTCTCTAATGCAAGTGATCTTGGAGTTAAACTCATTTTCTGGGTCAAAGGAAAAGAATTTGGCATTTCCCCGAACTCCATCGCCGATATTCTCTGCATCACTAGACCTCAAAATGTGGATCTAACTTCATACGATGATCGAACTCCAGAGATTCAAGACATTCTACAAGTTCTCGGCTTTGATCATGAAGTATCCAATACAGGCACATCCATCAGCACCGCAAAGTTTGCACCAGAGCTGACCACACTGAAGTTGATTATGTTCTCTAGTCTCTACCCACTATCCAACACTACCTTCATAAATCTTGGGAGAGCTCAATTCCTTTGTGATCTTATTACAGGAGCCCCCATTGATATCTGTGCTCACATCTTTCAAACCATGAGGAAGACCGCAGTTCGAACTGTAGCTCGAGGATGTATTCCATTTTGCAGTCTCATCATGAAGTTTATTCTTCGTGAAGGCATTGTTCCTCCCACAGATGGAAAAATGTTGACCCATCAGCGTCCAATTTCCATGTACACTCTTCATGCTAGTAGAAGTCACTCCTCTAAAACACCAAAGAGTGCACACATCTCTCCAGTACTCCATCTGCTCCTAAGTCAGAGACACCTGTACATACCACACCTACTTCGCGTGTCATCTCTGAAGTTCCACAAACTAGCATTCTGCAAG
Source organism: Quercus lobata (assembly GCF_001633185.2). Taxonomy (NCBI): domain Eukaryota; kingdom Viridiplantae; phylum Streptophyta; class Magnoliopsida; order Fagales; family Fagaceae; genus Quercus; species Quercus lobata. Next base: position 46,730,781 of record NC_044908.1, on the reverse strand, counting down.
CACAGACTGATTCTCAAACTGATAGAGTGGGTAGTTTGCTTGCAAATATTTAGAAACGCATTGATGAGATGGTGACACTTCTCTACTCCACCAACAACCATGTTCAAATGCGACTCGAGACCATGGAGAATCAGTTAGAAGCTATTCAACAGAAGTTGGACAACAGCCTTTAACTATTCGTGCCAAAAAGGGGGAGAAAGCTCAAAGGGAAGTGTGCATAGTAATAGGGGGGAGTACACACATACTTTTGTTTTAAGTCTTATCCTTTAAACTTATAGGTTTATGTTTTTGGATATTATGTGTTATTATGGGTTTGATACACTGTGGTTTTGGTGTTTCTAACTCATAACTTATAAACTTGGTTTACTCTTTTTATATATATTGTTGATGTTATTCAGTATATATTGTGTTTTGTATCCATGTTGCTTATGTAAGCTTTTAGGGTTATATTTTTATGCATTTTTGTAGGCTTTATAGTTTGTACCATGCTTTATGCAGCCTTTTATGCTTTGTTTAAATCAGTACTTCTATCAAAATGTCTTGCATTTTCTTTTAAGTACTGTCACTCTTGTGCCCTTGTAGGATTGTTCCTAGATGCATATACTTAGTGTATTATGCATTGGTTGAGTGTTAGGCATACAAGTAACTTGCTTTGTTTTTGTTAACTTGTATGTTAAAGTATTCATTCCAAGTGTGAATGAGCACTGTGATAACTACCTTATGGTAATTACTTGGTTGATCAAGCCATGATTTGATACTTCACTTCATCTTTGCTTGATCACCTTAAGCCTGTTTCATATGTATTTCATACTTTTCTGCATACAATGATCATGGTGTATTGTTGTGTTTCAGGAGTTTCATGTTCTTATGATTCAAGTGCTTCACAGCTTCTAGAGTTAGGTGTGAGTGAGTTTTGCTCAACTGTTCCCAACTCACATGTTAAGTCTAGAGTCTGTTTTAGGGTTTTGTCACGGAATAGCCAAAGGGGGAGATTGTAAGGTTGAATTTAATCGACCATCTTATTGGCTTTATTCTGTGCCAAATTTGCTTGTATTTCAGCATTTAGTAACCCTGTATTTAGGTGGGTTTTGTTGTAAAGGTAGTGAGTAAGATAGAGTGTCGAATACTCAAGAGTGTGCAGGAAAACAGAGACTCGTGGGTGACTCGCGGCTGCAAGCCGCCAGATGCAGCACACGTGCCAAGCATGCCAGAAGGTGAACAGTCATGCTAGCTGGAGCACTACAGGACAAAACATGACAACTGGCCATACGGTTATCTTGCGACTGGATCTCGCGACTCAGTCAAGTCACGAGGCCAAGCCGCGAACCGGCCATGTTTTGAAAAACCTGACGTTTCACATTCCTCTCTCACCCTAGTATATATACCCCTTATACCCACAAAAGAAAGAGAGTTTCCAGAGAGAATTTTGAGAGAGAAACCCTATAGTAAAACAAGATTGATTCATCTACAATCTATACATTAGAGTCTCTTAAAATTCCTCAACTCTCTTCCTCTCTATTATCAAACCCTTGAGAGGCATTTTACCAAAACCTTGTGCTCACCATATTCATTACTGTGAGAGGGTTGTTTGGTGTTCTGGGAAGTAGCTAGGAAGGAACTAATCTATATTGATTGATGCTATGGTCTACTAGCGGAATCTGGGAAGCTAGAAAAGAAAAAGGTTCGGCGTAACCTCGTTGAAGCAAGAAGCTTGGAGGGCTTAGGTGCACTGGGTAGATTAGGCTTGGAGGGTCTATTGCTGTCCATGTATCCCAACTACATTTTCTAGTGGATTGTTTACCGCTTAGAGGGCGGCGAAGAGGTTTTACGCCGAGGGCTTCGGTTTCCTCTTCGATAACACATCGCGTGTTGCCTTTACGTTTGCATTTTCCTTCCCTTTTTATCTTTTCCTTTTATTATCTGCTGTGGGTTGTGATTTTAATTTGGCTTAGATTGTTTTTCCAATTCTATATTATAGCTTTTGTTCATTTTTCACACACTAGTTGTTTGACATAAAACTTGAATTGGTTAATTTGTAAATTGGGGGTCTAAACGTTCAAGGGTGTTTTTACACTATTTGAACTTTCATATATATAAAGGATTGCAACATCCCCTTGGATCTACGGACCTAGTTTGTTCGAGCAGGGGGGTATGAGACCTCCTCAGTACACCAGTTCCCAGTGACCTTTAAAAATTCCTCTTATGAATTCTTGTTGGAGTCAAGGAGACACAAATTCTGCCTTAATCAGCCTTGGTGGACCTTGATGTAGTAGCCCAAGGATAGGTTACTACAACAATTATAAATATATTTTATATCACGATGGGTGAGCTTTAGGCTGAACAGCCTCTTAAAAGCAACCACATGGAAGAAGTTGGGCAAGTATTTATCAAGTTTGAGCCTATAGAAATTAAGGACATGTATGAAGAGAGAACTAAAAGGAAATGTAACCCCACCTTCTATTGCGAGCTATTAAGGAAAAAAAAATAGCCCCTGGTACCCGCTGTTCGACTATATCATCTTGAGGCATAGACTAACCATCAGAGTGGGCATAAACTTCAAACCGAAGATTCCGATTGAGGATTTGCACTTCCACAAATTCAAGTTCAGCTTAATGTTTGGCGAATTTTCCCACCAAAAATCAGAGAAAGAAGAATTAGTAGAAAACACCTAGTGTTAGGTAGAAGAAAAAAAAGGGAAATGCAACAACCCCTTAGATCTAGAAACATGGGCATGAGATCTACTCAGCATACCAGTTCCAGTGACCTTTAAGAATTCCTCTTGTGAATTCTTGTTAGAGTCAGGAAGACACAAAATCTGCCTTAGTTGGCCTTGGTGGACCTTGATGTAGTAGCCCGAGGATAGATTGCTACAACAATTATAGATATTGTTTATGTCATGGTGGGTGAACTATAGGCAAAACTGCCTATTATACTTTTCAATACACTCAACCACGCGAAAGAGGTTAGGCATGCACTTATCAAGGCTGAGCCTATAGAACCTATGGACATGTATCAATAGAGAGCTAAAAGGAAACCTAACCCCACCTTCTAATGCGTGCTATTTAGGAAACAAAAGTAGGCCCTAGTCCTCGATGTTCAGCTATAGCATCTTGAGGCACGGAGTGACCATTAAAGTGGGCGTAAACTTCAAACTGAAGAATCTGGTTGAGGTTTTGTACTTCCACAAAATTCATGTTCGGCTTAACGTTTCGAGAATCTGCACACCAAAAATTCCGAGATAAGGGAATTAGAAGAAAACACCTACGGTTAGAGGAAAAAAAAGGATATGCAATAACCCCTTGGATCTACGTACCTAGTTTGTTTAAAGAGGTCGGGCATGGGATCTCCTCAGCATACCAATTCCCAGTGACCTTTATGAATTTCTCTTGTGAATTCTTGTTGGAGTCAGGAAGACATGAAATCGGCCTCGGTGGACCTTGATGTGGTAGCCCGAGGATGGGTTACTGCAATGATTATAGATATAATTTATATCATGATGGGTGAGCTTTAGGTAGAACTGCCTATTAAACTTTTCTAAATACCCAACCACGCGGAAGAGTTTAGGCTTGCATTTCTTAAGGCTGTACTTACAGAACAAAAGGATATGTCTAAAGAGAGAACTAAAAGGAAGCCCAACCCCACCTTTTATAGCGAGCTATTAAGGAAACAAAAATAGCCCTTACTACCCGCTATTGGACTATAGCATCTTCAGGAACAAAGTGACCATCAGAGTGGGCGTAAATTTTAAACTGAAGAATTCAGTTGTGGTATTGAACTTCCACAAAATTCAAGTTTGGCTTAATGTTTCGAGAATATGCACACCAAAAATCAGAGAAAGGGGAATTAGTAGAAAATACCTAGTGTTAGGAAAAAAAAATTGATATGCAACCACCCCTTGGATCTACGAACCTGGTTTCTTTGAGGAGGTCAGGCATGAGATCTCCTCAGCATACCAATTCCCAATGAACTTTAAGAATTCCTCTTATGAATTCTTGTTGGAGTCTAGAAGACACGAAATCTGCCTTAATCAGCCTCGGTGGATGTTGGTGTAGCAGCCTAAGGACAAGTTACTACAATAACAATAGATCTAATTTAAATCATGGTGGGTGAGCTATGGGTCGAACTACCTATTTAACTTCTCTATACACCCAACCACGCGGAAGAGGTTAGGCATGCATTTACAAGGGCTGAGCCTATAAAACCTAAGGACATGTATCAAGAGAAAGTTAAAAGGAAACCTAACCTTACCTTCTATTGCAGGCTATTACGGAAACAAAAATAGCCCCTGGTACCCACTGTTTGGCTATAGCATCTTGAGGAATGGAGTGACCAACAGAAAGGGCGTAAACTTCAAATCGAAGAATTCAGTTGAGGGTTTGCACTTCCACAAAATTCAAATCCGACTTAACATTTCGAGAATCCACACACCAAAAATCAAAGAAAGGGGATTTAGTTGAAAACATCTAGTGTTAGATAAATTTAAAAAAAAGGATATGCAACATCCCCTTGGATTGCGGAAGAAGTTGGGCATGCATTTATCATGGCTAAGCTTATAGAAATTAGGGACATGTATGAGGAGAGAGCTAAAAGGGAATGTAACCCCACCTTCTATTGCGAGTTATTAAGGAAACAAAAATAGCCCCTGGTACCATCTATTCGGTTATAGCTTTTGGAGGCATGGACTGACCATCAAAGTGGGCATAAACATCAAACTAAAGATTTCAGTTAAGGTTTTGCACTTCTGTAAATTCAAGTTCGGCTTAATGTTTCGAGAATCTACGCACCAAAAATCAGAGAAAAGGGAATTAGTAGAAGACACCTAGTGTTAGATAAATAAATAAAAAAACGATATGTAACAAGCCTTTGGATCTAGGGACCTGGTTTGTTTTGGAGGGGGGCATAAGATCTCCATAGCATACCAGTTCCCAGTAACCATTAAGAATCCCTCTTGTGAATTCTTGTTGGAGTCAGGAAGACACGAAATCCGCCATAATCATCCTTGGTGGACCTTGATTTAGTAGCTCTAGGATAGGTTACTGCAACAATTATAGATATAATTTATATCACAATGGGTGAGCTTTAGGTCGAACTACCAGTTAAACTTTTCTATACACCCAACCACACGGAAGAGGCTGGGCATGCATTTATCAGGGCTAAGCCTATAGAAATTAAGGACATGTATCAAGAGAGAGCTAAAAGGAAATGTAATCCCACTTTCAATTGTGAGCTATTATGGAAACAAAAATAGCCCTTAGTACTCACTATTCGGCTATAGCATCTTTAGGAATGGACTAACCATCAGAGTGGACATAAACTTCAAACAATAGAATCCAATTAAGGTTTTGTAATTCCACAAATTCAAGTTCGACTTAACATTTTGAGAATTTGTGCACCAAAAATCAGAGAAAGGAGAATTAGTAGAAATCACCTAGAGTAAAAGGATATGCAGCAAGCCCTTGGATCTATGGACCTAGTTTGTTCGAGGAGGGGGGACATGAGATTTCCTCAACATAGCAGTTCCTAGTGACCTTTAAGAATTCCACTTGTGAATTATTGTTGGAGTTTGGAAGACTCGAAATCTGCCTTAATTGGCCTTGGTGGACCTTGATGTAGTAGCCTAAGGATAGGTTACTGCCATAATTATAAATATAATTTCCATCACAATGGGTGAGCTTTAAGCCAAATAGCCTATTAAACTTTTCTATACACCCAACCACGCGAAAGAAGTTGGGCATGCATTTATTAGAGCTGAGCCTATAGAAATTAAGGACATGTATGAAGAGAGAGCTAAAAGGAAATGTGACCCCACCTTCTATTGAGAGTTATTAAGGAAACAAAAATAACCCCTAGTACCCGCTGTTCGGCTATAGCATCTTAAAGCATGGATTGACCATTAGAGTGGGCATAAACTTCAAATAGAAGAATCCGGTTACGGTTTTGTACTTCCACAAATTCAAGTTCGGCTTAACATTTCGAGAATCTGCGCAAGAAAAATTAGAGAAAGGGGAATTAGTAGAAAACACCTAGTGTTAGATAAAAAAAATAATAATAAAAAAAATTAAAAATTAAAAAAAAAATAAAAAATAAAAAAGGATTGGCAACAACCCCTTGGATCTACAAACCTAGTTTATTTGATGAAAGGGGGCATGAGATCTCCACAACATACCAATTCCCAGTCACCTTTATGAATTCCTTTTGTGAATTCTTGTTGGAGTTAGGAAGACAAGAAATCTGCTTTATTCAACCTCAGTGGACCTTGATGTAGTAGCTCGAGGATAGGGTACTGCAACAATTACAGATATAATTTATAACATGGTGGATGAGCTTTAGACCGAATTGCCTATTAAACTTTTCTATACACCTAATCACATGGAAGAGGTTGGGCATGCACTTATCAAGGCTGAGACTATAGAACCTAAGGACATGAATCAAGAGAGAGCTAAAAGGAAACCTAACCCACCTTCTATTGCGGGTTATGAAAGAAACAAAAATAGTCCCTGGTACCCGCTATTTGGCTATAGCATCTTAAGGCACGAAGTGACCATTAGAGCGGGCGTAAACTTCAAACTTGGGAATCCAGTTGAGGTCTTGCACTATCGCCAAATTCAAATACAGCTTAATGTTTGGAGAATCTGCACGCCAAAAATCAGAGAAAGGAGAATTAGTAGAAAACACCTAGTATTAGATAATAATAATAATAATAAAAATTTAAAAAAAAAAAAAAAAAAAAAGGATATGCAACAACCACTTGGATCCACGGACCTGGTTTGTTTTTGGAGGCCGAGCATGGGATCTCCTCAGCATACCAGTTCCCAAGGACCTTTAAGAATTCCTCTTGTGAATTCTTGTTGGAGTCTAGAAGATACGAAATTTGCCTTAATTGGCCTTGGTGGACCTTGATGTAGTAGCCAGAGGATAGGTTACTGCAACAATTATAGGTATAATTTATATCATGGTGGGTGAGCTTTAGGCCGAACTACCTATTAAACTTTTCTATACACCCAACCATGCATAAGAGGATAGGCATACATTTATCAAGGCTGAGCTTATAGAACCTAAGGACGTGTATCAAGAAAGAGCTATTAGGAAACCTAACCCCACCTTCTATTGCGGGCTATTAAGGAAACAAAAATAGTCCCTGGTACTCGTTATTCGGCTATAACATCTTGAGGCACAGAGTGACCATTAGAGTGGGCATAAACTTCAAACCAATGAATCCGGTCGAGGTTTTGCATTTCCACAAAATTCAAGTTCAGCTTAACGTTTCGAGAGTCTGCACACCAAAAATAAAAGAAGGGGGAATTAGTAGAAAATACCTAGTGTTGGATAATAAATATTTAAAAAAAAAAAAAAAAAAAGGATATGCAACAACCCCTTGGATCTACGGACCTAGTTTGTTCGAGGAGGCTGGGCATAAGATCTCCTCAGCATACCAATTCCCAATGACCTTTAAGAATTCCTCTTGTGAATTCTTGTTAGAGTCAAGAAGACACAAAATCTGCCTTAATTAGCCTCGATGGACCTTAATGTAGTAGCCTGAGGATAAGTTACTGCAACAATTATGGATAAAATTTATATTATGGTGGGTGAGTTTTAGGCCGATCTGCCTATTAAAATTTTCTATACACCCAACCACACGGAAGAGGTTGGGCATGCATGCTAGGCCTGTAGAACCTAAGAACATGTATCAAGAAAGAGCTAAAAGGAAACCCAACCCCACATTCTATTACGGGCTATTAAGTGAACAAAAATAGCCCCTGGTACCTGTTGTTCGGCTATAGCATCTTGAGGCACGGAGTGACCATCAGTGTGGGTGTAAACTTCAAACCAAATAATCCGATTGAGGTTTTGCACTTCCACAAAATTCAAGTTCGGCTTAACGTTTCGAGAATCTGCACACCAAAAATCAGAGAAAAGGGAATTAGTGGAAAACACACAGTGTTAGACAAAAAAAGAAAAGAAAAAAAAAAAAGATATGCAACTACCTCTTGGATCTATGAAACTGGTTTGTTGGAGGAGGCCAGGCATGAGATCTCCTCAGTAGGCAGTTCCCAGTGACCTTTAAGAATTCGTGACCTTTGAGAATTCGTGACCTTTGAGAATTCCTCTTATGAATTCTTGTTGTGGTTAGGAAGACGCGAAATCTGCCTTAATCAGCCTCTGTGGACCTTGATGTAGTAACTCGAGGATAGGTTACTACAACAATTAACGATATAATTTATATCATGGTGGGTGAGCTTTAGGCTGAACGAGGGATGGACCCAGGATTTTAAGTTAGGGGGGGCTGGAGATAAGCGAAAAAAAAAAATTTCAAATACGCATCCATATAGTATTAATAAACTATCAACCAAGACAAATACCCAAAAATCATTGTTTCTTAATATATTAAGATACAATCATCTACTAACAAAAACAAAAGACACGAAACACTATTGTTTCTTTATACAATCATCTATGAAAAGGGAACTCGACGCTCTTTCAAATCTTCAAAATCATCTACGATTGAACCCAAACTAAATGTCGAAGCTATATCCTTTTCAATGTATAACATCAAAGAGTCCGTCAAAAAATCATTTTCCATTTTATTTCGAAGGTTAGTTTTGACGACTTTCATAGCTGAAAATGCTCGCTCTGTAGTAGCAGTAGAAACTGGAAGAGTAAGCACAAGTCTCATCATTCTATAAACAAGTTTGTAGTGTTCTGAATTTCTAATTCTCACTAACCATTGAGAAAACTTAGATAAACTTTTCAATTCTTTGAACTCTGGATCCTGGACTACATTATGCTCAAAATGATAAAGCTCCTTCTTCAACACTTGTTTGTCATAATCTGTGAAATCTTGTGGATAAAAATTCTCTACCAACAAACAAAGATCACTACTTCTGAAAGATTTTAATGCCTCTCAAGGTTCTAAAGCTGAGCTAAGCCTAAGTAACTCCATTGCATCTTCATTAAATCGATAATTTAGTTCCTGTAGTTTTTTTTTTTTTTTTTTTTTTTTTTTTTGAGAAACCAGACTCCAAGTCTGGGACTTTATTGAAGCAGAATGTTAATGAACATCAAAACTGACCAGCTCGACAATATCTAAGGGTAGAGTGTCCATCCAAATGTGACAGCCACCCATGGAAGAGGCTTTTTTTGCAAGCGCATTTGCAACTACATTGCCTGAGCGGTGAACATGAGTAAAACTAACAACAGAAAAACTGGGTAGCATGTGCCTTACATCATCTATGATATTACCAAATGATGCCAACACTGAAGATCCTTGGGAACAGCTCCAAGACAAGCAAGAGCTTCCATTTCCGCAACTGTTGAAGAAAGCGAAACCGGCATGGACAGAGCACCCAGGTTCGCACCTCGCCAATCTCACACAATAGCACCGATTCCAGCTGAGTTCTTGTGTTTGAAAAGAGCAGCGTCGAAGTTCACCTTCACTAAGTCTTGTTCTGGAGGACGCCACTGGTGTTGCACAACAGGCCGAACGAGTGGAGCATCTAGTATTTGACTATTGATGAAATCGTGGAGCAGAGTGCAAGCGACAGAACTGACTTTTGCAATAGGAAGAGCTTCATGTCCAAAATGGAGGGCGTTCTGTCTATTCCATAGGCTCCAAGAGATTATTGCGAACATCTCCGGTCTGAACTCATCATCAACTTGCATAAACTTGTTAAGTAAATCTCTAAAACTCAGGGGAGGGGGGGGGGGGGAATCATGGATTGGAACCAATGGTGGGTTAGCCACACAGGAGTAACTTGATTGCAAAAACAGAGAGCATGGAGAGCATCTTCCGGAGCATCATTGCACAACTCGCAAACATCCGAATCAGCTATATGCCTTCGCTTCAAATTACATTTTGTGGGAAGGGCATTGTTACACACCCTCCAAACAAAGTGTTTGATTTTGTTGGGCACCTGTATCTTCCATAACCTTTTCCAAAAACCACTTTGACTAGCCTGGTTGCTTAAACTAGCATGATCTGATGAAGTCGATGCAGCCAGCAGTTTGTAAGCCCTACTGGTGCTAAAATTTCTAGAAGGGGTGCATGACCAAGAGACACAATCAGGGAGTTGTCTCCGGCTTAGTGGGATGGCCAGGATCATAGAAGCTTCATGGGGTAATAAAACACGGTTCACCTCCTCAAATTTCCACACACTCAACTCATGATTAATAAGAGAGCTAACCTTTGATTCAGCCACCACAGAAGGGAGGGGGGAAAGGACTACTCTACTAGGTTTCACTGGCAACCACTTATCCTCCTTAATCCGAGCTGTTTGACCATTCCTAATGCACCAAACCATACCCTTTTTTATCACATCTCTAGCACCAAGGATACTCTTCCATGCATAGGACCCGAAATTGGATTGTTTTGCATCTAGAATAGAGCAATTAGGGAAGAAACGGGCTTTGAAGACTCGAAAGCACAATGAGTCCGAATTATGCAACATCCTCCAAACTTGTTTGGAGAGTAGGGCGTCATTAAATTTCTCAATTTCTTTGAAACCCATGCCACCCACTTCTTTAGCTTCACACAACCTTTCCCAGCTTACCCAATGAACCTTCCTTGAATCATCAGTGTAGCCCCACCAAAATTTTCTTATAAGGACTTCTAGTTCTTTTATTAGCCATTTTGGAAGCTTGAAGCAGCTCATAGTGTAGGTTGGAATGACTTGAATAACAGCTTTTATAAGAACCTCCCTACCCGCAACAAATAGAAGTTTTTCTTTCCACCCCTGTAGTTTCTTCCACACCCTCTCTTTTATATAAATAAAGCTTCTCTTTTTTGCCCTCCCCACTAGTGCAGGCAAGCCCAGATATTTTTCATATTGTCTGATCGCCGGGATTCCCAATAACTGCTGGATGCGAGTTTGGGTTTGGTGACTGGTATTTGAGCTGAAGAAGATATTAGTCTTCTCTCTATTAATTTTTTGACCCGTTCCCCTTTCATAGACAGCCAAAATATCCAAGACCCTCTGGCATTCATCTTCAGTGGCACGGTAAAAGAGGACACTATCATCTGCAAAGAATAAGTGTGATACTCGAGGACCCTATCTACAGATTGCTACACCCTTTAAACTCCCCTCCATCTCAGCTTTTTGCACTAAGCCTTGTAACCCCATTGCACACAAGAGAAACAGGTATGGTGATAGCGGATCACCCTGGCGCAGCCCCCAGAGGGCTTGATACAACCCACAGGCTAACCATTTAGGAGGATAGAATAAGACACAGACCTCAGGCATGACATAATAAGTTTCCTCATTTTCTCACCAAGCCCCAAATGCTGCATAAGTACCTCCAAAAAATCCCACTCCACCCTGTCGTAAGCTTTGCTCATATCCAACTTAAGAGCCATATACACCATTTTGCCTTGTGTTTTTCTCATCAAATAATGGAGGGTCTCAAAAGCCACCAGTATATTATCTGATATCAATCTACCTGAAAGGAATGCATTCTGAGAATCTGGAACAGCGTTAGCTAGAAACTTTTTCAACTGGTTAACCACAACTTTAGCAATAAGTTTATAAAAAACATTACATAAACTTATGGGTATGAAGTCAGAAACTTTCCTGGGATTTTTTATTTTTGGTATGGGGGTGATGAAGGTAGTATTTATGGATTCTGGGACAATACCTAAGTTCAATGCACGAAGAGCAACAACAAACACATCTTCCCCTATAATATGCCAGAAAGACTTATAGAAAATAGGGGACATAACATCCGAGCCTGGAGCAGTGAGAGGGGTCATTTGGTTGAGAGCTTCTTTAACCTCACATGCCTGGAAATCTCCTTCCAACTACTCAATCAAGTCTATCTCACCAATACTTTGAATTCCACTCAAAATATGATCAAAACCACTCGGGTTTGAGCTAGTGAAAATTTGCTCAAAATACCCTTCCACCACTTTCCCCATACCGGCCTCATCCTCAATCCAGGTGCCATTGTCATCTTCTAGACCTGTAATCAAATTTCTCTAGTTTCTTTGATTAGCTCTGCAATGGAAGTAGCTTGTGTTCTAGTCCCCTTCTTTAAGCCATCTGTTTCTGGATCTTTGCTTCCACATACATTCTTCCTTGGCTTGTAACTTCTGAATCTCATCTCTTAACCCCTGGATTCTCAAAGGATTATTTCTGTATCCCTTACTTTCCTCTTCATATTTCAACTCTGCTAATTTTTGCTTTAAAGAATTTCTCACATGGCCAAAGGTTTTTTTGTTCCACTCTCTGAGATTTGACTAACAAGCCAAAACTTTGCTATTGAATCCCTAAGTCGTGGGTTGTGTCATTTCAACTCCCCAGGAGACACGGATGACCTCTTCACATGATCTATCCTTCAACCACATGGCTTCAAACCGAAATGGGCACCCCTTTTTATAAAACCTATTAGCTTCTATGTCGAGGCTTAGAAGAATAGGTTTGTGATCAGAGTGGAAAGCATCCAGATGATGTATTCTGGAAGACGGGAATTTCATAATCCAGTCAACAGTAGCTACCCCTCTATCTAATCGAATCCATACATTCTAATTACCAGGGCAATTTAGTTCCTATAGTTAAGAATCTATTGTAGCATAAAAAATATTTACTCGATAATGATGCTCAATTGTAACGTTATCTTGCTGATTACGAGCTCGACCTCGCCTCGGAACATAACGAGCATTCATTTCCAGGACATCAATGCAATGCTTCTCACAAAATGATATCACAGTGGTGAGTAAGCCATCCCATCCATCATCTCTAAATTTTTGGATAAGTGCTTTAGTAGATGAAACTAAATGCATAGCATTTAAAATGTCTTGAGATTGGCTTTGCAAAGCTTGACAAAGTTTATCAGTGATCTTCATAGTTTCTTTCTCAAGATACAAGATGAAGACAAATTCAAATGTAGTTAAACCCTCATAAGCTGACTCTACTTTGCCCAATGTTCTCCATCAACTGCATCATCAATTATATTTTGTAAAACTTCAACAGTTCAAGTAAACATCCTTAATAAGCTAGAAACTGATCTAAAATGTGAACTCCAACGTGTTTCTACAAGTCGTTGTAAAGTGCCAATTTGTTTAAGTCCACTTCCAGTCTCAAGCTCTTCAAGATCAATCAAACGTGCTATTTCATTAGCATTGGCAACTGTCAATTGATCATTGCGCTTGCGTGAAACATTAACAGTTTTGATCAAAAAAAGCAATGCAAGAAAAAAATAACTAATGGCATTAACTTGTTTTGATGCTTTTATTAATGCCAATTGTAAGCGATGTGTAAAACAATGGATGTAGTAAGCATATGGGCAATCATTCAAAATCAAAGCTTGTAATCCATTCCACATACCTCGCATGTTGCTTGCTCCATCATATCCTTGCCCTCAAATATTTTGTATATCTAAGCAATGTTGAGATAACAAAGAATATATCCCCTTCTTTAGAGTCAAAGCCACAGTGTCAGCAACATGAATAAGCCCAAAAAAAGGTTCTTTGACAAAGCCTTTTGCATCAACATATCTAAAAACCACAGCCATTTGCTGTTTCATGGACTCATCACAAGCTTCATCAACCATTATGCAAAACTTTGCATCACCAATTTCTTCCCGAATGGCCTTCTTCACTTTGGCTAAGAAAACATGTAGAATTTCCTTTTGAATCCTTAGTGATGTGTATGTTGCATTTTTGAGAGCTTTTTCTATTATTTCAGCAACCTTCTTATTCCAAAAAGTCACAATACCCAATGATTCAAAAAAGTTTCCACAATTTAATGAACTACAACTTTCATCTCGACCTCTAAAAGCAATAGCTTGAAAGGCAAGATATCGAACAATAAAAACTATGGCCTTCAATTGCAACTGATTATTTGCAATTTGTTCAGTAGTGAAATGATTAACTACCCTTTGTAAATGCTGCCATTGGTTCATCAAATCCTTACACTTTTGCTCGGCAACTCTATGAGCTGAGTTAGGATCTTTTCCTATATGACTTTGAAAACAACAATCTTTGCCCCCCAACCTTTTTCCAATTTCTAAATCCACCAACAGTGGATGTATTTTGTCCCACAACCCCAGGATTATTAAAGACAAAGCAGGGTAGACAATAAACTGCATTTGTCGTAGGAGAATATTCAAGCCATGTTGAATGATATCTATACCAAGAAGCTTGAAAGCTACGATTGCGCTTTCCACTTTTTTTGTATGTCTTTAGAGGAAGTTGGTGCAGACCTTTTTTAATGTAAGCCCGTCGAATTTCATCACATTGATTAACATGATATTCCCATATTTGTTTGCGTGTTCCGAGATCATAATCCAAAGAATCAAGATTGACTCTTTGAAATTGTGTTTGAGAAATTGGAACATCAACATTTTTTGGAATTGGGAAATGCACATTTTCTAGAATTGGAGCATTCACATTTTCTGGAATTGGAATAGCAACATTAGTTGTTGGCAATCCCACGTTGACTTCGGAAGAATTTGAACATTTTCTTTTGAAAAAATCAACTACAAAAAAATCAAGCATTGTAGTTGATTTTTTCAAGATCTACAAATAAAATAAGAATCACCGTTATTTTCTTAAATTTGTGTGACAATTTTCTATAATATACGATTTGTTTTTTTCTTTTTGTGTTTGGTCTGCCTTTATTTATGTCTTTGTGTTTGGTTTGCCTTTATTTATGTCTTTGGATTGTCTCATCTTTTTGACACTGACCCATTAACCTAATGAATCTCACTACCGACACTATAAATTTATTCCCTGCACTACTAACAAAAAATTTTCTTTTAACTTTACCCTTTGTTTTTTTTGTCACTTGCCCGTTGCCCAACTCCACTTGTCCCTATTATGCCCAACTACCAATCAACGAAGAAAAAACTAATCTTTACAAACTCTACTCTCTGTCTCTCTCTATCTCTCTTATCTATATAAACAAGAGAAAGAGTCACAAACACAAAGTGACAGAGCCACAAAGCCAAAAGGCCAAAAAAAAGAAAAAAAAAAAAAAAAAAAAAAAAAACACCACAGGCAACAGCACGGAGTCAAATTCTCAGCCAATTCACAAGGCACAACACAAGTCCACAAGACAATACAGTTTCTACTTTCTATGAATCTTAGATTCTCAGATCATAAAGTCACAAACATTTTATTAGGTTTTGAAGGAAAAGATAAGAGTAAATACCGGCGGTGGTGGCAGATCGAGCAACGAAGCTGGGCTGGGCAGATCGAGCAACCGACGGCGGCAAGTGGGTCTCGCACTCTCGCCGGCGTGGGTACTAGGTAGCAACTAGCAAGATCAAGATTGGCTCGCAAGCGTCACGACATCACGGACTCACGACGACACAACGTGGGCGTGGGCAGCGGCATCGTCGGCGTGGGTGAGTAGGTCTCTCTCACTCTCTGTCTCGCCTCTCTATCCTCTGTCTCACCTCTCACTCTTACTTTCCTTTCTTCTTCTTCTTTTCTTTTTTTTCCTTGGTTTTTTTTGCTTTCTCCGTTCGGTGTTGGACTACTGACTACTGAAAGCTGAGTTTGGTTTTGTTTTTTTTTTTTAAATAGATTTACCTGAGTCATGGGCTACTGGACTGGCCGGATGATGGGCTGGGGGGGTTCATGATTTTTGGGAGGGGGGCCCAAACTAAAAACTAAAGGGGGCCCAAGCCCTTTTTTTTTTGTTTTTTGAAAATTTTACCTGCTCAAAAAAAAAAAAAAAATTTGGGCCCAGGGGAGGCTTGGGCCCCCTTTGGGCTCAACGTGGGTCCGTCCTTGGGCCGAACTGCCTATTAAACTTTTCTATACACCCAACCACGCAGAAGAGGATGGGCATGCATTTTTCAGGTCTGCACCTATAAAACCTAAGGACATGTATCAAGAGAGAGCTAAAAGGAAACCTAACCCCACCTTTTTATTGTAGGCTATTAAGGAAACAAAAATAGCCCCTGGTACCCACTGTTTGGCTATAGCATCTTGAGTGTAAAACATTATTTCAATATCATGAAGGATGTGATACTTGGCCTTAAAAGCCAAGATTGCCTTGTGGCTGTCTACCAATCTAGCAAATCTACCCATAACTACCCAAAGAATATGAAAATGAGAAAGGATGAGTATACTTACAGGGGTTGGGTAGGTGGTCTCAGTAGGAATGCTCTAAGAAGGAAAAAATACAAGGGCAGTGAGAGAGTGAAAGGCTTAGAGGAAAGAAATAGAAGAAGTGAAGTTAAAGCCCCAGGGGAGTATTTATATGGTAACAATTGGAGCAATGAACGGGAAAATTACCGCCCACATCGCCCTTCGATCTCTGTGTACCTCCGGAGCTCAACGGATAGGCAATCATAACCGTTGATCCATGACAACCGTCAAATCCAGGGCATTTATTGTCTGATGCTTGGTGTCACCAAGACATGACAGTTGTAGCGGTGCATGTCCCAAGATGCCAAGGTCACAACCACGATCCCCTCACCATGAATTGGAGATGGGATCATAGGGGGCTATTATAGATGGACAAGAGCTCAGTCTATACTAGGTCGATGCCCAGGGCTTAATAAGAGCTTAGCCCATATTGGGCCTAAGCCTGAGGCTAGTAAATTTAGGTTTGGTCCAAATCTAATGAATGCCCGCGTCGCCCCTCGATCTTCATGTACCTTGGGAGCTCAACGGATAGGCAATTAAGATCGTTGATCCATGACAACTGTCAAATCCGGCGTATTTATTATCTGACGCTTGGTGTCACCAAGATGTGACGGTTATAGCGGTGCATGTCCTAAGATGCCATGGTCACAACCACCATCCCTTCACCACGTATCGGAGATGGGATCGTAGGAGGGCTATTGTAGGTAAGAAGAGCTCAATCTATACTAGGCCGAAGCCCAAGGTTTAAAAAGAGTCTAGCCCATATTGGGCCTAAGCCTGAGGCCTGTAAATTTAGGTTTGGTCCAAATCTAATGAACACTAAGCTTAAACATAGACCCATGCTTCCCTAGTATGTATATCTGAACAAAGCCTATTTATACTTGAAGAAGGATGGTAATGTCTTCGGAAAATCCTCCTGCCGAACACAAGGTTTGGCATCAGACACAACTTACTAAAAAATCATTTTGATGGCATAAGTGTGGGCCCTATCACTAATGCATGATTAGACGTGCTAGAACAACAGCCCAGGCTTAGGAAACCATCCAAGCCCTATAAGTGGAGGGACCCACGTACATGCCAAAGATTCTCTAATCATGACAAACCCACTAAAAGTAAGCTTATAAAAACGGGACAAGAGGGAACAGCAAGAGGTTGGAACATAATGTTGGGGAGAGAAATACGAGTGAACAGTGAGAGATTAGAAGACAATAGTTAGGGAAGGGGATCCAGCTTGATTTCCTAAAAGGACAACTTGGTTGTCTGAAATTCTCCTCGAACAGTCACACTTCCATTAGAAAACCATTATACCACCTTTTCAAATCATCAGTTATTAGCCAAACTTCTCTTGGGACCTCCTATTGTGGGCTAAACTCGGAATGGAATACATGTTAATTGGGGATTCGAGCTCAGTAATCCCATGGTTGTCGGGATCTCACTTCCATTAATTCTATAAGGATCTTTTCAATTCTATAACCCAATATCCTCTACCTAAGATTAACATTTTGTTTTTTAATGAATTAAGGTCTTGACTAGGCTGTGTTGTGGAAATGAAAAAAGCTCTTGCGGACGAAAGAAAAGAGGTCTATGTTATTATTTATTTAACTCATATATTTATTATTAGATATATAACTTATTTATAAATTTTCTTTTTATTTATTAATTCTATAAATTATGTATATAAGTAATAGGACAAAACTTAGGTACAGTACCTTAGGTGCTATTCCTTAAGTTCCCCCTCTTAAGATTTAGCCATGTGGCTACATAATTAAAAAAATACAATTCCATCTCATGAGAAAAAATCCACATAGTAGAATCTTAAGAGAAGAACCTAAGAAACAATACCTAAGTATTGTACCTAAGTCTTGCCCTAAGTAATAACATATAGTATTTTACGGAATATATAAAATTATTGGGATATTAAAAATTATATAGGAATTACAAACCCCCCCCCCCCCTATGTGAGGATACCACATTAGCCATTCAAAGGCTAATAGAGGGCTTAGGCAAGTTGCTAATCAACCTTCTAGCCAAGATTAACATTTCTTTCTATGATTCATAGGAATGAAAAAGAAAGTCTCGGCAAGGAACTAACTAGGCTGGGTTGTGGACATAATCAAAGATATTTTTTCTACTATTTATTTTATTTATATATTGAGCCGTTCAAAAGCTAATAAAGGGGCTAGGTAAGTTGAGCATCGACCCTCTAACCAAGATTTACATTTTTTTTTCCTATGATTTAAAGGAACAAAAAATAAAAGTTCGACGAGGTCCTAATTAGGCTGGGTTGTGAAAGTAAAAAAGACTCTTGCAGACGAAATTCAAGAGATTTTTTCTATTTTTTATTTTATTAATATATTTAACCGTTTAAAGGCTAATAGAGGAACGAGTAAGTTGCTTATCGACCCTCCAGTTAAGATTAACCTTTTTTTTTCTATGATCCATAGGAAAAAAAAAAAAAGAAAAAAGAAAAAAAAGAAAGGCTTAGCGAGGTCCTGACTAGGTTGGATTGAGGACAAAATCAAACAAATCTTTTCCTTGGTTTATTTTTTTAATTAGTCGTTCAAAGGTTAATAGAGGAGCTAAGTAAGTTGCTCATTAACCCTTTAGCCAAGACTAACATTTTTTTTTCCCCTATGATTCATTGGAATAAAAAAGAAAGGCTCGATGATGTCCTGCCTATGCTAGGTTGTGGAAATAAACAAGGCTCTTGCAAACAAAATCAAATAGATATTTTCTATTATTTATTTTATTTATATATTTATTATTTTTATAAATTTAGCTGTTCAAAGGCTAATAAAGGAGCTTGGTAAATTGCTCATCGATCCTCTAGCCAAGATTAATATTTTTTTTTTTTCTATTATTCATAGGAACAAAAAAGAAAGGGTTGGCGAGGTCCTGGCTAGGATGGGTTTTGGACAAAATCAAAAAGTTCATTTATATTATTTATTTTATTAATATATGTATTTTATTTATATAATTAGCCTTTCAAAGGCTAATAGAGGAGCTAGGTATTTTGCTCATCAACCTTCTAGCCAAGATTAACATTTTCTTTCCTATGATTCATTTGAATAAAAAAGAAAGGTTCGACGAGGTCTTAACTTGGCTAGGTTGTGGAAGTAAAAAAGGCTCTAACAGACAAAATAAAAGAGATCATTTGCATTATTTATTTTATGAATATATTTACTTTTATTATATATTTAGTTAAGTTGAGCATTGGCCCTTTACCCAAGAGTAACCTTTTATTCTTCTATGATTCATAAAAACAATAAGGAAAGGTTTGACTAGGTCCTGACTAGACTCGATTGTGGACAAAATGAAAGAGATCTTTTCTATTATTTATTTTATTAATATAATTAGCCTTTCAAAGGCTAATAAAGGAGCTGGGTAAGTTGCTTTAGCCTAGACTAATATTTTTTTTCTATGATTCATAGGAATAAAAAAGAAAGGCTCGGCGAGGTCTTAACTAGGCTAGGTTGTGGAAGTAAAAAAGGCTTTCGAAGACAAAATTATATTATTTGTTATATATATATATATATATATATATATATATATATATATATAGCCTTTCAAAGGCCAATAGAGGAGTCATGTAAGTTCAGCATTGACGCTTTACCTAGATTAACATTTTTTTTCTATGATTCATAGGAGCAAAAGAGAAAGGCTCGGTAATTTCCTGACTAGGCTGGGTTGTAGACAAAATCAAAGAAATCTTTTTCATTATTTATTTTATTAATATGTTTATTTTATTTATATAATTTGCCTTTCAAATGCTAATAGAGGAGCTCGGTAAGTTTCTGATTAACCCTCTAGCCAAGATTAACATTTTTTTTATAATGATTCATAGGAATAAAAAAGACAGGCTTGGCAAGGTCCTGACTAGACTGGGTTGTGGACAAAATAAAAGAGATCTTTTCTATTATTTATTTTATTAATATATTTATTTTGTTTATATATTTTTCCCTTCAAGGGCTAATAACAAAGCTGGGTAAGTTGAGCATCAACCCTCTAACCAAGATTATCATTTTTTTTCTATGATTCATAGGAACAGAAAAAGAAAGGCTCCGCGATGTTTTGATTAGACTAGATTGTGGAAGTAAAAAAGGTTTTTATAGAAAAAAAAAAAATATATCTTTTCTATTATTTATTTTATTAATATATTTAGCCCTTCAAAGGCTAATGGAAGAGCTGGGTAAGTTGCTCATCGATCATCTACCTAAGATTAACCATTTTTTTTCTATGATTCATAGGAACTAAAAAGAAAGGCTTGGCGATGTCCTGCCCAGGCTAGGTTGTAGACAAAATCAAAGAAATCTTTTTTATTATTTATTTTATTAATATATTTATTTTATTTATATATTTAGCCATTCAAAAGCTAATAGAGAAATCAACTAAGTTGCTCATCGATCCTCTAGCCTAGATTAATATTTTTTTCAATGATTCATAGGAATAAAAAAGAAAGGCTCGGTGAGCTCTTGACTAGGCTGGGTTGTGGAAGTAAAAAAGATTTTTGAAGACAAAATTAAAGAGATCATTTCTATTATTTGTTTTATTTATATATTTAGCCTTAGCCGAGTAAGTTGAGCATCGGCCCTTTACCCAGATTAACATTTTTTCTATGATTCATTGGAGCAAAAGAGAAAGGCTCAGTGATGTCCTGACTAGGCTAGGTTGTGGACAAAATCAAAGAGATCTTTTTCATTATTTATTTTATTAATATATTTATATATTTTGAATTTCAAAGGTTAATAGAGGAGCCGGGTAAGTTGAGCATCAACCCTTTACCCAGATTAACATTTTTTTATATGATTAATAGGAGCATAAAAGAAAGGCTCAGTGATGTCCTGACTAAGCTGGGTTGTGGACAAAATCAAAGATATCTTTTTCATTAATTTTTTTTATTAATATATTTATTTTATTTATAGAATTAGCCTTTCAAATGCTAATAAAGGAGCTGGGTAAGTTTCTGATCAACCATCTAGCCAAGATTAACATTTTTTACAATGATTCATAGGAATAAAAAAGACAGGCTTGGCCAGGTCCTGACCAGATTAGGTTGTGGATAAAATAAAAGAGATATTTTCTATTATTTATTTTAATAATATATTTATTTTGTTTATATATTTTCTCTTCAAAGGCTAATAACAGAGCTAGGTAAGTTCAGCATTGACCCTCTAGCCAAGATTATCATTTTTTTTCTATGATTCATAGGAACAAAAAAGGAAAGGCTCCTCGATGTTTAGATTAGACTGGATTGTGGAGGTAAAAAAGGCTTTTGCAAAAAAAAATAATAATAAAATTAAAATTAAAAATTTTAAAAAAAATTAAAAGATCTTTTCTATTATTTATTTTATTAATATATTTATCCCTTCAAAGGCTAATAGAAGAGCCGAGTAAGTTGCTCATCGATCATCTAGCTAATATTAACCTTTTTTTTTTTCTATGATTCATAGGAACTAAAAAGAAAAGCCTAGCGAGGTCCTGCCTAGGCTAGGTTGTAGACAAAATCTAGCTAATATTAACATTTTTTTTCAATGATTCATAGGAATAAAAAAGACAGGCTTAGCGAGGTCTTGACCAGACTAAGTTGTGGACAAAATAAAGAGATCTTTTCTATTATTTATTTTATTTATATATTTTCCCTTCAATGGCTAATAACGGAGCTAGGTATGTTTAGCATCAACCCTTTAACCAAGATTATCATTTTTTTCTATGTTCTGATTAAACTAGGTTGTGGAAGTAAAAAAGGCTTATATAGAAAAAATTAAAAAGATATTTTCTATTATTTATTTTATTACTATATTTAGCCGTTCAAAAGCTAATAGAGCCGGGTAAGTTGCTTATTGATTATCTAGCTAAGATTAACCAATTTTTTTTCTTTGATTCATAAAAATTAAAAAGAAAGGCTTGGCAAGCTGGACAAAATTAAAGAGATCTTGTCTATTGTTTATTTCATTTATATATTTAGTCGTTGGAAGGCTAATAGAGGAGTCGAGTAAGTTGCTCATCGACCCTCTAGCTAAGATTAACCTTTTTTTTTTTTCTATGATCTCTCTAAAATACATAATACCTTCTTTTTTTTTCTTTTTTCTTTTTAATTTGACCTATAATACCTGTTATATTAATCAAAATTGAAATTAATTTTATTGAGAAATGGCTACACCCAGTATTCTCAAACAAGGAGAATAGTAGATGCATTTTAATACTCTTTTTAAAAATAAATTGGGCTTCATTATGTGGCCCATGTACTCCAGTCCAGTATTGCCGGCATCAAATGCCAGACTCACCATCTCACATGATACATGGAGTGGCTCAATACCCTAACACTGGGACCACCTATATCGTTAGATTAACACCAAACTTAAGAAAGAAAAATACATTTCCTATTCCTTCACTACATAGATTTTTTCCTCACCGGTCTTTGTCTTTGTTTCTATCTTACTATGCCAAATTCCACAGAGGATTGTGTCATTGAGAATGATAGAGTCTACACTCATGCGAAAAAGTGACTATAGTCTACTTGGCCAAGACTTTCATCGTCAAGAATGATACATTTGTCGTTTAATATAGATGGCAATTTCTTATGGAAAATGTTAAGAAGGACTGAATGGAGCAATTAGATAAGAAATGAATGGTGTGTAATCAGCCTTGACCTCAGTAATAGTTCTCTTTATGGTTCTATCAACTCCAATAGCAGCCTCGTCCGGCTTGTTTACCTCCAAAAGCTTAATCTCTCCAGCAACAACTTCAATCACTCTGAAATCCCGAGTAAGGCGGCTTTCAATGCTTACTCACCTTGACCTCTCTTATTCTGGATTTTGAGTCAAATCTCATCAAAAATTTTACAACTCCCTAAATTGGTTTGCCAATGCCTCGCTTTGAATCCATTGAAACTCCACAAGCCTTGTCATAGAAGTATAGCTAAGAAGTTAACAAACTTGGAAGAACTAGTTCTGAGTGAGGTGGACACATAGTCCACTTTACCCAGTGTCTTGACAAACTTATCTTCTTTAACAACTATTTCTCTTAGAGATTGTGGTTTGTATGGTGAGTTTCCCACAGGAGTTTTTCAGCTACCAAATCTCAAGTCAGAGTGTGTGCTTCAATCCAAATCTCTTTGGTCAAGTACCTGAATTTAATAGAAGTAGCCCTCTTGAAGATTTGCTACTTGCGGGCATGCACGAGTTTCTCTGGCAAGCTACCTGAATGAGTTTATTACATAGTCGTTCCAAATTTTACTACTTATAAACTCATTATATAAAAAAATAATAATTTATTGCATAATAAATCATTTAAACTCTAGACCCTTTTGGATATACATCACTGTCAATTTATTTAAGACTTTCTCCCCTCTCCCCCCTCCTACTTTTTTTTTTTAATTTTTTTTTTTTAGAATACTAATGTTAAATACTTAGTATTCTAAATTTTTTTTTTTTTTTTTAGAGAATTTTAACTTATGGCGTCCGCTCCTGATGATAGCTCTTTGTCATCAGACCAAGATACCAATTAGTTTTTGGTGTAGGCGGAGATTGAACCCCAGATCTCTTATTCAACCATCAGAGACTTTACCAGTTGAGCTAATTGGAACCCACACTTAGTATTCTATATATATTTTAAGCTCTTGACACTTTTGAAAGGTAGAAGTTTGTTGTGGTAACTTTTAACTTAAAAAGGAATTTGATAAAATATGAATAAAAGGAAATATTATATTTCCTTTTTTTCAATAAAAATTTGACATATAAAAGATATATCAACAAAAAATATATAGAAATGAAAAAAAAGGGAAGTGGAGGATTTTTGGTTATGCCATTGGGGCAATTTTTGCAATCACTGCAACAAGGAACCAGAGACAATGGGCCATATTCTTAGTCGATGCAGAACATCTCGTGCAGCTTGGGTAAGTTGCAAAATGGAAAACCTAATTCTTATGCTTTTGTTGGCCTGTTCTGGAGAATCTGCAGAAGTGGTGGCATGGGGTGTATGGACAAATCTGATTATTATCATAGACGAAACAAGAGCTCAACTGCAGAATTTTCGTAGCTTTGAAAAAAATTTAAAAAAAAACTATGGATTCGTTTGACAGGTATTACAGATCAAAACTTGTCAACAACGGTTCATCCATTTTCCAAGCACAGAAAAACTGCTAAATCTACTGCAATACATGTTGATATTAGACTTATCTTGGTAGCACAATCCTCGCACTAGTCTCAAACTTATTTATTATGTCCTACGATCCAATCATACCCACTTACCCACAAACATTTTTATGAATCGTCATGCAAAATTCCCTTCTTGTGTATTGAATTTCAGGATTTTGGTACGAAAATTTGAATTTAGGTGATTAAAATGTAAATACTTTGTTTGTATAGTTTAAAAAGGTCAAAGATTTGAATTTGGCCAAATCTACCAAAGATTTTGAACCGTAAAATTCTTGGATTTGAAATAGAGAACACCTAACCCCACGGAATTCTAAATTAAATCTATTGATTTAAAATCCAAATTCAAGCCTCCAAATGGAATTGAAGAAACATCACGATTTAACATTGTAGACAAGTTGACTTAATTATGGGGTATTTGGTTTTATTTTGTGAAATATTGTTATTGCAAGGAAAGGAACAAAATTTTTCTCCTTTTTAATGGATTTGTCGAGTAAAAATCAAAGAAGGAAGTGGCACCGGCACCATCGTCATGTCATTTTTTGTCTTAAATTCTTATACGTGGGAGCAATTTTTTTAATTTTTATTTATTTATTTATTTTTGGTATTTTCAGTTATGGATGGTTGATTGGAAGGGCAAACCCACACTTTGTCACAATTGGTCCAACTAGAGCGTTGTGCCGTTTACAAAATTTTAAAGCTCCCCATATACCTAAGTAGTTCATAGTTTAACACAACCCCACCCCCCCCCCCCAAAAAAAAAAAAAAAAAATAGTCCCTAGTGTTCTATGCAAAAGAGCCTTTGAACTATGGGTCAAACTCAAACTAATCCTATGTTATTTTAATTTTATCCTATAGTTTTGAAATTGATTTAATTAGTCTTTCTATTACATATTTGTTAGTCTGAGTCGATGGAAAATGGTATAAAATGCAGAAAAAATAATTTTAATTTCTATGTGTGGGGCCAGAGAATTTGTGATCCCAGTCCACTTTCCATTAGAGCCCAAGGCCCACACCGAGGAGAGTTGTTGCCAAGGACATGCAGCGAAAGTCCAAATGGCCTAGAGATGCAGCCGAGGATGACCCTGTCCTTGGCATCCCAAGGCCTAGAAGGGAAGAACGACACATCATCAAAAGCAGCCCCCAAAGCGCTCCTAGAAGAAAAGACGAGTAGAATAAGACTCGCACGGGAATACAGTGTGGGAGCGGTTCAAGGAAAAGACGTCACCTCCGCATTGAATGCGCCAACAAACGTCCTAACCACATTGATGGAAAAAGACCCCTGAACAGTGTGGCTTCGATTATTGCAACTAACAGAAAGTGGGGGAAGGCGGCTGATGGGACAGGCACTCAAGTAGTTACCTCCTTGATCAACAGAATATTAATGAGATATTAATGGGAAGGTCTGGATCAACTGAGAGGGGCTATATAATGTAAGAATTCATGCGCCAAAAGGAGGGGATCAACTTTTAAACCATGGTAACCAAAAGTAAAAGGGATAATAAGAACATCAAGCTCCTCAGATGAGGTCCAAAGATCGGAGCCGCTCAGGCCGTGCCAGAGAGAAAGTCTTCTTGGACAAACTCAATTCACCTCTGTGAGACTGCCATGAATACCATGACTAACCACTATCCAGTGACCAAGACCTAGCCTTTTAGCCCACTCTCTATAAATTTTATTGTTTGGACCTTTAACGTTCGAACCCAATACACCAATTTGGGATCGTTCCAAATTAAGTCCTTACACTATGATTTGCGGTGCATATGGTAACATTTTTCATCAACTTAACCAGTGAAAACATAATAGAAGGACCAATTCAGTTATTACTATAACTTTAGATATTGTAAATGTCTAATTAAAACAACATGGGGTTATTTTTGACCAAGAGTTTAGGAGGACTTTATATTACATTACACTAGTTTGTATCCCCATACATATGTATGAGATACATTTACAAATAATAATAACTAAATGAGTATTAAATTCTTACCAAATTTGTATACAATATATCCAATGTTTGTATATTTAAAAATTTAAAATATTTACTAATAAGATAAATATAAGTTTATTAGGAAAAAAAAAAGAAAAAAAAAACTTTAAATTTTTATCCACAAAATTCTCAATTTTAGTTTGTCCAACCTCTAGTAATTTTTTAAGGTCTATTAAATTTGATTCTATGGTTTTCTCTCTTAATAATTTAGCACAAAAAATAAGAAAATTAATTTGGGCTTCTCGATTTTGGTAGTGTAGTAAATAATTGCACCAAATTAAGAAAATTTTATGGGACACATAGCATAAAATTAGATTGCAGTTTAAGATCTAATTGAATTTTCTCTCAACTTTGACTTTAAATATATATATACATGACTAGACAATTTAAAAAATAACATGACAATACTATCAATACTAAGTGATTTTTTTTTTTTTTAATTAGGAGTTTATGTTTTAAAAGCTGAGAATAAGTTGTTTTCCAAGTTGTCAAGAGCCTTTTAACTTATTTGCATTACCCAATTCCTCTATGGGGGAGAACTTAGGTTCTAATTCCCCCAACTCACTTATTGTAAGGAAAAAAAAAGTTGTTTCCATGTTTTTGAGAAATCAAAATTCAATTTATGATTTAACATGGAAGGATTTTTGGTAGCCAAATAGAATCTAAATTCAACTTAAATAAAATTTTTTTAAAGAAAATTTTATTTATGATATTTTGTTTAAATGTATTCGTAAAATGTTCAAATTGTACCAAATTTTAAACTATATCCCAAATATCAATGGGCATGAAATTTCAAAGGTAAATTAAGCTAAAAATAATATCAAAATATGAATTTTTTATATGTAATTAATTAATGCCTATAACTAATTAATTTCTTTACATAAACATTTCGGAAGAAAGAATTAACTATTACATAAAGAATTTGGCATCCTATTATCAAATTTTTTTATTTTATCAAATTGATAATAGGATACCATTTTTTATATTCTCTAGCTCCGCCCTTGTCCCATAACCAAGGTCGGAAGGTTAATTAAGTTGGAGATATTGTTCCTTCATTTAGTGAAAAAATAAATATATTAATATATTCATCAAGAATCACGTCCGATCGACCAATGCACCTATAAATTATGTTTTCCATATTTTTTTTATAAAAAAAATTATAAAAAAAAAAAAAAAAAAAGCTTCATATTTTAGTGGGAGAGGAGGTGGGTATTTGAAGGAATGGGGAGAATTGTAATGATGATGATTTTGGTATGGCTTGTAAATGTTGTGGCAGAAGCTGAAGATTCCTCTCTTTCCTCTCTCCCTTCTCTTAAATCTCCACGCACTTCCCTTCCTCCCGTTGCACCTCCACCATTCCATCTCCCTTCTGCTTCACAAGACGATTTTCTATCTAAATCTAGGGATTGTAGTAAATATTGTAGTAAACGTACCTTTGTTGAAAGGCTACAAGCATCATGGCAACGGCGTAAGGTAATCTTACTTTTTAATCTTAACTACAAAAAAAAGTGGGTATAGCTGCATTTTAAAAACACGGTTATAGCTCTTAAAAACGTGGCTAAAGGCTAATTTGGCCTATAGCCACGTTTTTTATAGCCATGTTTTCAGCCGTTGCCTAAAACCTATAACTATAGGTCTGACAGGTCTATAACCGCATTTTTACAAACATGGCAATAGGACATATTTTAAAACTGCATTTTCAAAATGTGGCATTAGGACTTATTTCAGCCGCATTTCTAAACCATGACTATAGGGTGTATATTAGCCGTCTTTATTAAACGCAACTCTAGATCCTCAGCCTCCAACCACATTTTAAAAATGTGACTATAGCTTCTTTTTTTTTTCTTTTTTTTCTTTTTTATTTGGCTATAGCCACATTTTTAAAACACGACGGTAGATCCTCAACCTACAACCTCATTTTGAAAACGTGGTTATAGGGTTTTTTTTTTTTTTTCTTTTTTAATAAAAATTTGGCTATAGCCGCGTTTCAAGCTTGGATGTTAGATTGCTTGCTTAATACAAAAATAATGATCGAGCTTTGGTGTACTATTCTTGATCTCTCACTTTCGTTCATTTTACTTGCTCACACATATAAAGTTGCATACAATTTTCCACAAGCAGTAATAATGTTTTTTTTTTTTTTTTGGGTATTTCTTCTCTTTTTTTCTTAATTTATTAATTTCTTTAAATAAATAAAAAAATTCTGGTGTTCTTGCATAGAGTATATTCATAATACTTCCTTTTACATATCAACTAGTTACAATATTCTAATCTAATAATATATAATTATTTTGTAATATGGTATAATGTATAATTACTTTACTTAAATATGTTATAATATTTTCTCTGAAAATTTCTCTCTCTCTATTTCTACACTTCTATCATTATATAATTATTCTCTTTTTAGTTTGTCCATATTTTCTAACTTCTATTATAGTATGTTACATTTTTCCAAAATAAAATTTAGTACGATTGAATTTTTTAAGTTTAAAATTTATTATTCAAATTTCTCTTTCTTTTAAGAAAATTATCATAGTAATAATCACCACTAATAATAAATTACTTTAATTTATTACTCAAACAATTGACAAGTAAATTCAAATGCATCAAATGCATGGCAATCACCACTAATTTGAAAATTAGCCAACTCATATCAATTTCAAAAAGGCAAATATATGTTTGAATACATATATTGTAAGGACAAAGTTTGGAGCCCAAGCCCACACTATATGGAATCCTGGTCCAAAAAGTCCAATACAATGAATTTTGTAGAGTATGGGTCAAAGAACTAGGTTTAGATGAGTTAAGCAGTGGCTTGCATGGGATTAAGGAACACACAGACAAGAACAAAAGCTATTATGATGAAATGACCTCCTGTCCGAGGAGACTTAGAATTTTATTTATGAATACAGATCACTACATTAGGGTTCTTTTGCATGCTACAGTATTCTCCCCTCTTTTTCTCGTCTCCCCCTCATGAGGGCTTCTCTACATTATATAGGCTTTTCCTAATCATCCGGGTTTTACACTTGTCGATCATCTGAACCCCACCTTAAGTATCCATCCCATCAGACACCATTTTCAGTCCTTTGTGAGTTGCAGCAGCCAAGGTAACACTGTTCAAAGGACTTCTCTACATTAATGCGGCCAGAAAAGTAGTTGCAGTGCATTTAATGTGGTGATGGTGGCAGCTTTTGCTTAAATATTTTGAGTTGTCTTCCTTTTCACGTGTTTAGGGTAGGGGTGTCCAACCCAACCCGGAACCCGACCAACCCAAGCAACCCGCCCGAACCTGAACCGGTAACCATCCAAACCGACCACTCCAACGGTCGATGACGGGTTTCCACGCCCAAGACCCGACGTCGGCGGGTCGAGTGGCGGGTATTCTTCTCCAAAACCCGAGCCACCCGACCCGACCGACATTATATACAAATCCGGCAATATTCGGGGAGATCCAAGTGAGATTTGGTGAGATCCGGCGACATTCGAAGAGATCCAAGCGAGATCTCGACCATATTTGGTGAGATCCAGTGAGATTCGAGGAGATCTAGGCTGATTTCGGCGATTTTTGGTGCAGATCTACTGGGTTTTTGCAGATTCCGGCCAATTTTTTGAAGATTTCGATGACATTTGTAGGATCCGGCGACATTTGCAGGATCCGGCGACTCTCTCCACCGACCCGAACACCACCCGAACCCAAAACCGACTCGACCGAGTAACGCCGGCTGTTGGTTTCGGATCCCTCCGCCTTCCACCCGACGCCAGCGGGTCGAGTCCGGACTGGGTCCAAAACCGACCTGGCTTGACCCGTGGATAGCCCTAGTTTAGGGGGTGTGCTTCAGCGGTTTGAACATACATTTGCTCCGAATTTTCAATGTCCGAGGAGAGGTCCCTCCTCGAACCTTCTTTCTTTGTCTCCCATGATAAGGCTTGTAATGTAGATCATCTAAGTCACGTTGTCTCCTCGAACTCGCTAGTGTCCTCGGACAGGCACAAGGCCCAATTCGTCACTTTGGGCCATAGCCCCCACAATAGCCCCTTAAAACTCCGGTTTTTGTCTCCATCCGAGGAGAAAAGCAGGGTTTTGACTTTTTAAGGGATAAGATCAGATGACTTTTGGTTCATACGTGTGGGAGCAGTTGCTTTTGACGCGTTTGTAAGTTACAAGGCGCTATTAATTGTTCCAGGCAGCTTTGTGTTCCCCACATCTAGCGGCGAAGCATAGATCTAACAACTGACATTCCTCCTAGGATTTTGAGCGAGAGTAACCTTCTATGTCCTCTCTTGCTATATAAAGCTTCGGGGAAACGCCCTTTGCTTTTCTTTTTTACTAACATCCAAGAACTCCAGAGAACTTTATCGCCTAGTCTTCATAAACGTTCCAGACCTTTAAATTTCCGTAACCATTTCCATGAGGAGTCTTTCCCCGAGAAGATCTCTGAGGGCTTCAGAGATTATTGTAAGGATACCCGTAAGTTCTCATTCCTCTACACTACCCCCATTTCATCTCGGCCTTCCTTCTCAGCCCGTCAGTTCGCCTAGATGGGTAGATTCAAGTATTTAGTAGATACTCCTGCCGCCATGGAGGCCTTTAGAGCAAAGTACCGCATCTCGCAGGGGGTGGTTTTGGAGTATTGTCCTCCGGAACGAGTATTGACTGATAGGGACGTGGGTCAAGTCGTCATTCCGATGATCGCTTTTATAGAGGGAAGAATGACACTTCCCATGCGTAGGATTACCCGGTATTATTTACTTAATCATAGGTTGACACCACATCAGTGCGCCCCCAACCTGTTTAGGGTCTTGGGGAGCGTAGATGTTCTGAACGAGCAGATGGGTTTAGGCCTTACATGGCACGACGTAGTTCATATGTACGAGTGCCACCATCTTGCCAAATCGGGGTACTACCTTAAATCTCTGTCCGAGATCATTAGGCTAATCTCCTATCTTCCTAAGTCCAATAAGACTATGAAGAATGACTACCTTATTGCCTCGGGGGAGTGGAGCGATGGTCTTCATTGTCCAACTCGAGCAGGAGATCTAGGTGCGGTACCTTTAGGATCAATCTCTTGGGAAGGGGATTTAACCCCTTAGTTTTATTTCCTTCGCTTAAAGATTCAAAAAAGAAAAAAAAAATTGTAATCTAACCATAATTTCCTTCTCGGTTGTTTTGCAGATAGGGCACACGTCGCTCCTCGGCTGAGCCATACAAACTTTTAGGCCTTGAATTACCTCCTGAGGTCAGAGATCTTCGTTAACGAAAACGGGCAACTACGTGCTGCTCATTTGATCTTGGGTTACAAACCCTTGTCCCGCGTTTTCTTGGATGTCAGCCAATCCATAAGAGCCGATAGCCCAAGGTTGGCTAGGATCGACGTGTCGAAGCCGAGATTTTTGGCTCAAAGGGATCTTCGGCCGGTTGTTTTGCCCGTCCTTCAAAATCCTCAACTAGTTGCACAGCCACCTCCACAGGACAATCCCGAAGTTGCAGAGTTTGTTGAAGGGGAGACTGAATCATTTCGTCTTTCTTTAGAGGGGGAGATAGACGAGTTCTACTTTGAGGAGGACATTCCAAAAGCTCCTCTAATCGATCTCTCGAATGCTGAGGGTGAGCCAGATAGAAACTCCGTGATCGGCGCCCCTCCTCTTGTTATTGCTTGCTCGGACGATTCTTCCAATGAAGAGGTGGACAACATGGCCTCTAACAAAGGAAAAATTTTGTGGGAGCTGATGGCTGCCCGAGGTAAGGGGAAAACCTCGAAGGCACCCACTAAGTCCCAGACCCCTTCCAACCTTCCTCCCACTCCTCCACAGATCCCTGCTAATCTCAGCTTGAAAGTTAATCCCAACCTGAAGAAGAAAAGGCCGGTTGAGTCCCTCGAGGAAGGCGAGGTGGGTCCTCGCCAGGGCGCTAAAAAACAGAAGATAACCCGCGAGCATCAGGATAAAAGGGTTCCATCTGTGGAGTGTCGAGAAGAGCTAGACCGGGCTGAAGTGCGCATGCCTCCACGCACGTAGAGCCCCCGGCTTGAAGTGGACAGAGCGGTAATTCCTTATAACGCTTCAGTCCGAGAATACAATAGGGGCCGAGTAGGGTACATTGCTGCAGCCTTGGAGCAACCTATGCTCCTTCCTAGGGACATGGAAG
Organism: Quercus lobata; assembly: GCF_001633185.2. Classification (NCBI taxonomy): domain Eukaryota; kingdom Viridiplantae; phylum Streptophyta; class Magnoliopsida; order Fagales; family Fagaceae; genus Quercus; species Quercus lobata. Next base: position 46,698,400 of record NC_044908.1, on the reverse strand, counting down.
CTTACAGGGGATTTTCATAGGGTGAACTCTTCCTATCCCTGAAGAGGGATCTTGCAACAATAAGGCAACTCATTTCTTATTGGCAAGATCATTGGGTCATATTATATTTTAACTCCATCATCTTGTCATTCTTGGGTAGATTACTCAGCAGGTCTTTATGGCCGAGGAGTGGTGTCGCGACTACTGCAATTTGGCTGACGTCAAAGCCCTTTCTCGCGCTGAGGTAGAGAAGGCTCTCGGAGCTCTCAAGCAAGAGCATCATGAGCTATCTGAGAAGTTCAAGGAGGCAGAGACAGGTCGTAGTAGTGTTAAGGCTAGCTTGAAGACCGCCGAGAAACAAGCTGAAGACCAGCGCCAGTTACTACACATGACTGAGATCAACCTTACTACTAAAAAGCAAGCCGTTTTGGATCTCAAAGCTACGTTGTAGAAAGCCAAGGATAAGGTCCAGCTAGCCAAGGAAGTAGCCGAGGCCAAGAAGAGGGCTGCCTATCAGTTTGGAGCGAAGGAGACGGAAGCGAGGCCTACCAAAGAGTTGCCAGAAGTATGCAGGAACTACTGCAGTATTTCCTAGGCTCAAGCTCTTAATGCTATTGGGGTCCCTACAGATTCTGCTATGAGGTTGCCCGAGAATGTCTTCTACCCTCCAGAGATCCGGGAGGTCCCTGTTAATGCTCCTGAAGCTTCCGAGCAGCCTGTGGCTATTCCTGATGCCATCCCCTTAACTGAAATTACCGGGGGCTCTAGTCAGGTCACCGTCCAAGTTGAGGATGTGGAGGGAGAAAAGGGCAAAGGCAAGGGTAAGGGGAAGAAACCCTTCTCCAAGGCCAAGGATCTCTTTGAGGAGACAGTCACCGAGGCCGAGGGTCACGGGGCTAGTCCCAAAGTTAAGGATATTCCACCTCCTCAGCCAGAACAAAAAAGAAGATCCCTCTGCTGAAGCTTAGCTCCTAGGGTTCTTATCTCCCTTTTTCTTTTTGGACGGAAGTTGTATTACATTTTTGTTCTTTTTCAAAGACTTTTCATTTAAAAGCATTGTATTATTTCTGGTTATTAATATAAATGTTCTTTCTCTCATTTTTTATCTTTCTGCTTGATGTTGATGGAATTTTATTGTATTGTTCCTAGTTAATGCGACTGTTTCTTTAGTTGAAGTTAGACAATAACACTTTGCCAATACAACTAAATGAGAAGAATAGGACTGTGCAATGAACTTTAAGCAGCAATGAACTTGGATAGATGTCATAAGTTGTTAATTTCCCCTAAGCCTGTGGTCCGAGGATCCATGCAGAACTTAGGTTCTGTTTAAAACTTGGATAGATGCCATAAGTTGTTAATTTCCCCCAAGCTTGTGGTCCGATGAGCCATACAGGACTTAGGTTCTGTTTAAAACTTGGATAGACGCCATAAGTTGTTAATTTCCCCCAAGCCTGTGGTCCGTGGAGCCATGCAGGACTCAGGTTCTGTTTAAAACTTGGATAGACGCCATAAGTTGTTAATTTCCCCCAAGCCTGTGGTCCAAGGAGCCATGCAGGACTCAGGTTCTGTTTAAAACTTGGATAGACGCCATAAGTTGTTAATTTCCCCCAAGTCTGTGGTCTGAAGAGCCATGCAGGACTCAGGTTCTATTTAAAATTTGGATAGACGCCATAAGTTGTTAATTTCCCCCAAGCCTGTGGTCCAAGAAGCCATGCAGGACTCAAGTTCTGTTTAAAACTTGGATAGACGCCATAAGTTGTTAATTTCCCCCAAGCCTATGGTCCGAAGAGCCATGCAGGACTCAGGTTCTGTTTAAAACTTGAATAGACGCCATAAGTTATTAATTTCCCCCAAGTCTATGGTCCGTAGAGCCATGCAGGACTTAGGTTCTATTTAAAACTTGGATAGATGTCATAAGTTGTTAATTCCCCCCAAGCCTGTGGTCCGTGGAGCCATGCAGGACTTAGGTTCTGTTTAAAACTTGGATAAATAGAAATGAGCCGAAAGACACGCAGTGATCACGAGATATAATATAGGCAAAGCTGCTTTCATTAATAATAATACATTCTTAGGTTATTTACATTCCATGAGCGGGGTATAGCTTTCTCATCTAGGTCTTCCAGATAATATGCACTTATTCCTGCCACTGAAGTGATGTGATATGGGTCTTCCCAGTTGGGTCCCAACTTCAACCAGGATGGGTTCTTGGTGCTACTCTCATCACGAGGTTGCCTGGCCCTAGTGGCCTTAGTTTTACATTAGTATCATACCCCTACTTTAACTTTTGGTGGTAGTAGGCCAATTGGACCATTGTCTTTTCTCTTTTCTCCTCGGCTAAGTCTAGACTTCTCCCTAGTAGCTCGTCGTTATTACTTTAGGTAAAAGTGCTGGATTTCAACGTTGGGAAGCTAGTTTCCAGGGGGAGCACAGCCTCGGCCCCGTAAGTCATCGAAAAAGGAGTTTCTCCCGTTGACCGTCGCGACGTGGTTCGGTAGGTTCATAGGACGTGTGGTAGTTCTTCCACCCATCTTCCCTTTGCATCATCCAGTCTCTTTTTCAGCCCGTTGACTATGACCTTATTCACAGCCTCGGCTTGCCCGTTTCCTTGAGGATAGGCTGGAGTGGAATATCGGTTCGTGATTCCAAAGTCGCAGCAGTATTTCCTGAAGGTTTTACTATCAAACTGAAGGTCGTTGTCTGAGATGAGGGTGCGAGGAGTTCCGAAGCGTGTAATGATGTTTTTCCAAATGAATTTCTTTGCATCCACGTCCTTGATGTTGGCTAAAGGCTCAGCTTTAACCCATTTGGTGAAGTAATCTGTGCCGACCATTAAGTATCGCTTGTTCCCTACTGCTTTCGGGAAAGGGCTGACAATATCCAGACCCCATTGAGCAAACGGCCAAGGATTGGAAACGGAGTTAAGGACTTCTCCCGGTTGGTGGATATTTGGGGTGAATCTCTGGCATTGGTCGCATTTCTTTGCCATATTCTTAGGCCTCTTTCTTTATGCTCGGCCACCAGTACCCTTGAATGAGGGCTCTGTGTGCTAGTGATCTTCCTCCCGTGTGGCTCCCACAAATTCCTTCATGTAGTTCTTCAAGCAATGTCTCTGATGCCTCTGGGTGTACGCATAATAAATATGGCCCAGAGTAGGAGCGCTTGTATAGTTTGTGGTCCTCTGACGACCAGAACCGAAAAGCCTTCTTTCTTATCTTCTCGGCTTCCAATTTCTCTTCAGGCAATACATCATCTTTGAGAAAACTCACTATGGGATCCATCCAGTTTGGACTCACTCTGACCTGATGGATTCAAACTATATCCTTTTTTATTGTATCTGATTTGCATAAATCCTCAACAAGGATAATTCGTGGTAGATCTTGCGCCAAGGACGTGGCAAGAGTGGCCAATGAATCCACATGTGTGTTCCCACTTCTAGAGACATGCGTCAAGTTGAAAAATTCAAAGTCTGATTGCAAGCGTTTGACTTGACCAAGGTATTCCTGCATTCTCACATCTCTAGCCTCCAACTCGCCTCTCACTTGGCCTACGACCAGTCTGGAGTCCGAGAATGCTTCTATCGCTTTTCCGCCCATTTTTTGCACCATAACCATTCCTTGCAGCAAAGCCTTATACTTGTCTTCATTGTTTGTAGCCGAGAACCTAAGTCTTAATGATTTTTCAATGGTAATCCTCTCGGGCGATATTAGAACCAGCCCTACCCCAGATCCCCTTTAGTTTGCCGCGCCATCAACGTAGACTTTCCATCACGAGGCTCCTTGTGCAGAGATTATGCCAACCGATTTTCCATCCATGTTTTCCTCTTCTGCTATTGCTTCTACAGAGGGTTTAGCAAATTCGGCAATTAGATCAACGACGACTTGGCCCTTGACAGAGGTCCGAGGCATGTACTTAATATCGAAAGCCCCTAGGAGTGTACTCCACATGGCGATTCTTCCTGTGTAATCGGCTCTCCGGAGCACCGACCTGAGGGAAAGTTGAGTCAGGACAATGATCGTGTGTGCCTGAAAGTAGTGGGGGAGTTTCCGTGTGGCATGCACTACTGCAAGGATTGCCTTCTCCAGTGGTAAGTAACGCACCTCAGCCTCATGTAACGATTTACTTACATAGTACACTGGCCGTTGTATGCCGTTATCAACCCGTATTAATACTAAGCTCACAGTGTGAAGGGCCACCGCTATGTAGGTGAACAGAACTTCGTCGACCTCAGGGCTAGACATGATGGGTGGCCGCGACAAGTATTCTTTAAGTTGTTGGAAGGTTGGGGCACAGTCCTCGGACCATTCAAATCATTTCCACTTGTTCATCAAGAGGTAGAAAGGTCGGCATCGGTCTGCAGATCGGGAAATAAACCAATTTAATTCTGCGATCATTCCAGTGAGTTTCTAGACTTCTTTTAGGTTTCGAGGAGCTTGTAGGTTATGAATCGCTTTGATTTGGTCTGGGCTCACCTCTATTCCCCTGTGAGTTACCATATAGCCCAGAAATTTACCGGACCCGACACCAAATGAGCACTTAGAAGCATTGAGGCGCAACTTGTGCTCTCTTAAGATGCCAAAAATGACTTCAAGATCTCTCACGTGCTCGGATACCACTTTACTTTTTACTACCATATCGTCTATGTAGACTTCAATAACCTTGCCTAGTTATGGTTCGAACATTCTGGTCATCATCCTTTGGTAGGTAGACCCTGCATTCTTTAAATCGAAAGGCATCACCTTATATTGGTAGTTTCCGACGGGTGTCATGAATGTCGTTTTCTCTTGATCTTCTAGGGCCAGTGGTATTTGATGATAACCCTGGAAGGCATCTAGGAAGCTCATTCGGGGGTGGCCTACAATTGCATCTACCAACCGGTCTATCCAAGGTAACGGGAACGAGTCTTTCGGGCATGCCTTGTTCAAGTCTGTGAAGTCTACGCAGACTCGCCACTTCCCCGTTTTCTTTTTTACCACTACTGTATTTACCAACCACTTGGGGTAAAAGACTTCTTTGATAGCCCCTACCTTTTTCAGCTTCATCACTTCATCCCTAACAGCGTCAGCATGCTCTTTCAACGGGCGTCGGGGTGGCTACTTCTTTGGAATAGAAGATGGGTTAACGTTTAGGTAGTGACAAATGAGATTTGGGTCAACCCCCAGGGCATCATAGGCGTCTCATGCAAATACGTCAACATTTCTTCTCAGAAACCCAATCAGTTCCCCTCTTTCTTGGAGAGGTAGTTCCAAGCCGACTTGGAAGAATCTTTCTGGATCATTGTCAACAGTAACACTTTCTAGACTTTCAAATTTTATCTCCTCGGCTAGTTCACCGAGAGGTACTACCGAGGTGGCTGATTGCTATAAGTCCTCTTTCACAAACGCCGAGGGTTCTATACTAGACTGGTGTGAGATGGCGGCCACCATGCATTGCCAAGCCATGGCTTGATCTCCCCCAATATCTTCCACTTGGCCCCCTGATGGGTATTTTACCTTCTAGTGAAGTGTAGAAAAAATAGCTCCTAGGGCGTGGAGCCAAGGTCTGGCTACTATGGCCGTGTATGGTGAGTAGGCGTCGACCACGATAAAATCCACCTCCACCACCTCTGATTTGGTCTGTATGCGTAGTCTGATTTGCCCTTTTGGTGTGACAGTCTTCCCTTCGAAACTTCCAAGAGGGGAGTCATAAGCCATTAGGTCCTCGAGCTTTAGGTTCAGCCCCTTGTACAGATCAGGGTACATCACCTCTACAGCACTGCCCGGGTCTACCAGTACGCTCTTCACATCGAACCCTCCAATCCTTAGCGTAACTACCAAAGCATCGTCATGAGGTTGAATGGTTCCAATCTTATCCTCGTCCAAGAATCCCAGCACAAATGAGTTCCCCTTTTTAGACCTTTTAGACTCCCTTTCACTGTCTTTGGTGGAGAGCCGAGCCACAGACATTACCTGAAGGGAAAAGAGCCGATCCTCCCCAGAGCGGCGAGGATGACATGTATCGTACTCATGGGAGGTCTCAAAGATACGTCTTTCCAGGGTTCTTGGACTGGCTGGCCCGGATGACCGCTAAAGGGGTGTAAGAGGTGCCACAATTTTCCTTCTCAGACCAACTGATCCACGTGGTTCCATAGATTCCTGCAATCCTCGGTGATATGTCCGTGGTCTTGGTGGTATTGACAATACAGATTCTGGTTGCGCTTTGAGGAGTCTCCAGCCATTTTACTCGGCCATTTGAAGAAAGGCTTGTTTTTTACTTTCTCCAGAACCTGTTGCACTGGCTCTCTGAATACGGCATTAACCGCTTGCATGTTGTTTTGTCCAGCCTGTCTCGCAAAATCTCTTCTCGACTGGTTACTGTTGTATCATTCCGACTTGTAATCATTCCCCTTGTGAAGGATGATCTTCTCCTTTCCTTTCCCTTATAGCTGGTCCTCTTCCACCCTTTTGTATTTGTCAATCCTATCCATCAGTTGGCAAACGCTGGTAACAGGTTTACTAGTTAGAGACTTCCTTAAACCATGCTCAGTAGGGAGACCACTTTTGAACGTACTGATGGTGACGTCATTGTGGTTTTCATCCATCTCGTTGTACATCTCCCAATACCTATCCGAATACGCCTTTAAGGTTTCCCCTTCGTGCATGGATAATGATAATAACAAACTCAGGGGTTGAGGAACCCTGCTGTTCGTAACAAAACGAGAGCAAAAAACTTGAGTAAGCTGCTTATTGGAATCTATGGAGTTCGTTTTCAAGCTATTGAACCATCTCATCGCTACGGGTCCCAGGCTGGACGGAAAAACTTTGCACATCAGAGCCTCATTTCGAGAATGGATAGCCATTCTTTGGTTAAACTGGCTCACATGCTCCACAGGGTCTGTTCGGCCGTTGTAAATGGTAAACGTAAGTTGATGGAAACGCCGTGGTAGTTTAACCCCTTCTATCCTGTGCGTGAAAGGTGACCTAGAGATCTGATCCAGGGCTTTGTTCATGGCATCATTACCTAGACCCTTACTAGATGGGCTCTTATGTCTCCGTTCATGACACTACTCCCTTTCATAGGAAAAGGTTTCACTTGGAGGAGTTCTTGATCTCCGCCTGTAACTGACATCCTCTTCCTCATTAGAGGATATGTCTGAGCTGGAAGGGGACCGCCTTTGTTGTGCACGGCACAACCTCTTTTTCAGGTCATCTATCTCTCGTTGCATGGCCTGATAGTTGTTTCGCCTTTGAGATATGTGACTGCCTACTTGGGAGTGGATTTGGCTCGTCTGAGTAATATGTGCGCTTCCCTCTCGGTTCCTTCCATTGCCCAGGTTTGGCTCAGGGTCAAGAGGATTATTTTGCCGCTGAGGCCCAATAGGTTCTGTCTACTGAGGATCGGCCTGGTAGGGATTTTCCTGGTGTGGACTTGATCCTGCCATGCTTAATCGTCGTACTCACTAACACTCAAGTTCTTCCCACAGACGGCGCCAATTGTAAGGACAAAATTTGGAGCCCAAGCCCACACTATATGGAATCCTAGTCCAAAAAGCCCAATACAAAGAATTTTGTAAAGTATGGGTCAAAGAACTAGGTTTAGATGAGTTAAGCAGTGGCTTGCATGGGATTAAGGAACACACAGACAAGAACAAAAGCTATTATGATGAAATGACCTCCTGTCCGAGGAGACTTAGACTTTTACATATGAATACAAATCACTACATTAGGATTCTTTTGCATGCTACAGTATTCTCCCCTCTTTTTCTCGTCCCCCCTTCATGAGGGCTTCTCTACATTATATAGGCTTTTCCTAATCATCCGGGCTTTACACTTGTCGATCATCTGAACCCCTACTTGAGTATCCATCCCATCAGACACCCTTTTCAGTCCTTTGTGAGTTGCGGCAGCCAAGGTAATATTGTTCAGAGGTCTTCTCCACATTAATGCGGCCAGAAAAATAACTGCAGTGCATTTAATGTGGTGGTGATGGCAGCTTTCGCTTAGATATTTTGAGTTTTCTTCATTTTTATGTGTTTAGAGGGTGTGCTTCAGCGGTTTGAACATACATTTGCTCCGGATTTTCAGTGTCCGAGGAGAGGTCCCTCCTCGGACCTTCTTTCTTTGTCTCCCATGATAAGGCTTGTAATGTAGATCATTTAAGTCACGTTGTCTCCTCGGACTCGCTAGTGTCCTCGGACAGGCCCAAGGCCCAATTTGTCACTTTTGGCCATAACACCCCCCCCCACACACACACACACACACACATATATATATATATATATGCGTGTGTGCGCGCGCTGGGATAAATCAATTATAAATTTTATTGATAAATTAATGACAAAACAATATTTCGTTTATACAACATTTTAAGCAACGCTGGGGTCTCTTATAATCATATATGACAATCATTACAATCACCTAAAAATTGTGCCTACAATAGCTTTATGAATCGTCGAATTTTTTTTACTATCCCTGTTAACAGGATGTTGGATAGTTATTATGAGAAATTTTCTACTATTAAAAGCTGTACGAAAATTTGTTTGAATAGTTTTTTAATATGAAAAAATTATCAATTGGTTTCAAATTAATAATAGATTTAACAATCTTACATAGTTTTTTAAGAGAGTTAAATAAATTGCTTAAACTAAAGTGATGAAAAGAGAATATCGGGAATTGATAGGGATGAAAAGAACAAAAAATTTTACATGAATGAATGCATCATAAGAGTTAATCTTCTATCTTACTTATAATAATAATAAAATAAAAAAAAAATTAATCTTCCATCTTAACTTGCTTCTACTTGGTAGCAAAACACAGGTAATTGAGGGTTGGGTTTGCCTGGTTTGCTTTTTTAGGGTACAGAATTAAAAATTATCACATGGTTTAATGCCACAGTTAATAAGCTTAAACTGTTTAGTTTTTTAGTTGGTCAATGAGTACATGTGTACATGTACTTAAATTGATTAAATAAAATAAAAATAGAATCTGCATGGATTACGATTTTTAAAAATAAAAATATAAATAAAGGCTATATATATGTTTTGCTTATATATGGAGTGATTTACATTACCGTTATTAACAAGACCGTTTAGCTCCATGGCAAGAGCCACTACTTCATCCAAGTTTGCGCTACTTAGTTCCTGTGAAATTAAAAGCTAACAAAGTGAAATGACTGGTTTTGGTTTTGTGGGAGATTCACAAACTCTATAGGTAAAAATTAACTGAATGTTATCAGCAAAAACTACAATTTTCACATTAGCTTCTGATTCCATTGATTCTGTTGAGTAAGAAACATGAGTCAGGAAATTCACCTCTTACACATCTGTCCTGTCTAATCCAAGACAGTATAGTTTACACCCAAAAAAATCTAAGAACCAAGATAGTGTATATATATAGGTGAATAACCTAAAAGATGACTCACCTCTAGTGATTGCAAAACTCATTTCAATTAATTAGTAGCAATCTAAATGTCAAAAGCAAGATGTACTACGTTTACAATTAGTTTATATTAAAGTATATTGTGGTTAATGTGGTAAAGTAACTGAATGGCTCTTTTAGATAATTCATATTGTAAAAAATAATTAGTGGGAAAAATAAATAGGACACTACTTTGCCATATTAACGAAATAGTGTCTACTCAAAAAAAAAAAAAAAAGTGTACTTATGTTTTTGGTTATAAACATATATGTAAATTATAGTAGATGAAGTAGCTGATGTGGCTTTACATTTTTATTTATTATTATATAGATAAAAACTCTAAAAAGTTAATCGCAATAGAGGGAAGAACAAAAAAAAGTTACCAAATTGTGATGAGGGCTTTTTCTTGAATAAAAATCTCTGATCGAACTGTTAGTAGGAAATGTGGGTAGCAGACCAACTTTAATTGGTTCGGTGAGAATTTCATTTTGAATTTAAACAAATGCATTAGGGTCTGTTTGGTAGAAGTACTCAAATAACAATTTTTAGTGTTTAAGTAAATAGTATATTTTGTTGAAAAAATTAGTAATTGGTGTCTCCACCAAAACTGGTTTTTTTTTTTTTTTAATGGTTATTCTAATCGGTTTCTCTTTTTCTATAGTACCTTGAGGGATGCATTTTCTAGTTTTTTTTTTTTTTTTAAATTTTTATGAATGTGCTTTCAATAATAGTGATAATAGCAATTATTATGATTGAAAAGTTACAATCATATTAGAGAACATGAAAAGTGATGGAGTTATTATGATTGATAGGTTACAATCAAAAGAAAAGTTTAGAGAATGTGTAAAATCATGCTGCATTATTGAATATATTAATATTGTAAAAAAAAGGATGGAAAAAAATAAGAATTGTGACGTGGTTGATGATATAGATCAAAAGGAGCATAGCAACGTTAAACGGTATGCTTCCACTTTTATATAAACATAAATAAATATAAATATCAATAAGTGTAGCATCTCGAAATTTTTAATGGCCACCTTAGTGTGATGAGTATGTGCATCAATCAAATGTCGAAACACACACACACACACACATATGTATATATCGTCAAAGTTAAAAGAAAGAATTTAAAAATTCTCAATTTTTCCCCATGTGTTCATCTTCTTCTCTCTCTTTTTTTTTCTTTTTCTTTTTTTCTTTTTTTCCTTTTTTGTGGGTAAAGTGAGTTATTGGGTTCTATATATGAAGAGATTATCCATAACTTTGCTCCACAATCCCTAGTGACCTCCAAATTCTCTCTCTCTCATACCTGTTGATCTCTAAAGGGATTTTTTTTTTTTTACCTTCCTCATGCTTATCTACAAAGGTTGTCCATCTTCCCATAAAACAAAAACACCTAATATTTCTCTCTCTCTTATCTCATTCAAGTGCTAAAGTTAGACCATTTTGGATATACATCATTGTCAGTTTCTTTAAAACTTTATCCCTTGTGTGTGTGTGTGTGTGTGTGTTAAAATATATAGTATTCTCACCAAAAAAAAAAAGTGCCAAAGGTCTCTAAAACACGAAATTTCTACTCCTATTTAAAATCACAACACATTACTATTGCTAATAGAATAAGAAATAGTCACCGATGAAAACCCAAAACGTGTCTCAAATCTTTTTACAACCAAAAATAAATAAAATAAAAAATGAAGAAGAAGAAGAAGAAGATGCAGATTAAACTAATTCAATTCAAGCACTTCGTCTCTTTTTTTTCTTTTTCTTTTTAAATGTTTTTACATATGCATGGTAATGTGGTTGGCCTCTCTTGACAAAGATATATGTTTTGTTCATTCAAGTATTGCCAATTTTAATTCAGTTATTTTTCTCTTCGCTAGTGAAAAAAAGGCTCTCCTTTTTTCTCCTAGGTCGTAGAAGTCGCCATCCCTTTTTGTAGGTGTTTTCTGTACCTTTGGTAACAACGTTGTTAGGCTAAAAATAAAATAAAAAAATAAATATTGTTCACGTGGCCCAAATCTGGATCAGTGGCCCAAATTTTGATCAGTGTAAGCCTGGCCCAAAAAGCAATGACCTGTTATAACAAGAGAATATCAGTCAGTTATCCACTAAGTCAGAGAGCAATAGAAGTTACCAAAAAATAAGGAGAAGTGCAGTAACTGTTTTGTCTACTATAAATAAAGATTAAAAGTATTATCACAGAGGACACAACAAAAAATCTGATAAACTTGATTCACATACCCAGTCAATGGAAGGATAACTTCATGTTTGTAAGTGCGTTTGCCTCACATGAATTATCAAAGTATAGTTTTGTAATTTAACTTAGGTGTTTGTGTGACTTGAATTTTTCTTATTTGTATGAACTTGAATTCTGAATTAAGATATCTATATATTGTGATTACATTGCTTGTTCCCTTATTTTTCTTAGTTGAATATTTTGTACTTTTGAAGTCCTATTAGTTTAGGCAGTGGCAGAACCCATCAATTTGGTGCGAAGTTTTGTCTAATAAGTAGTTTATTCCAAGAAAGTTTGTATTCTCACAAACAAATTGGCGACCACAGTGGGAGTACATGCCAGTCCTTACAAGAAAAATGAGGAATAATAGCAATAGCAATGAGAATAATTCTGGTTCTTCTAATTCTGCAGAACCAAATCCAGTTTCACGGCCTATTACAGAGCATGGTGAATCTGGACATAATGGACTACACTCAGATTTAAATCCAAATTTTTTAGAGGTAATCCTGAAACAATTTAATCAAATGAAAGATGATGTAGTTACACGTTTTGACTACATGAGTGATGAGATGAAACAACTTAAAGAAAACCAAAATTTGGTTCATCAAGTCATTGCTGCAAATGGCAAAGATAGACACTTAAATCAGCCAAACGTAGGAGCAAATAATGACTTTGTTGGTGGAGTGGGTTCAGGAGTGAATAGTAATCCTTTATTTGAGAATTTCCAAAATATGGAAGTTCCTTTAGGATTAGTAAACGTCCCTTTTACTGAGAATTCCCCAAGAATGGAAAACATCCTTCATTTGATTAACCCACCAAGAACAGAAAATGTTCCTCATATTGAAAATTCTCACAGAAATGAGAATAATGATCATGTGACTATGAATGTTCCAATAAGAACAGAAAATGTTCCTCGAGGAAATAACCATCACATGAGAAACAATCATCACAATGGAGTTCCTCAAAGGAATAATAATAACTCAGGAGTAGAAATCCCTTTAGATGACATTGATTTCCCTAGGAATGATGGAAACCCAGAATTATTTATGGATAATGGGTTTGACAATGGTCAAGAGAATGAATTTGGGCATGAAATGGCTCAATTTCAACAATATCCAAGAAGGGATAATGCTAATAGAAATAGAGCAAATCCTAGATTTGCACAGCGAAGGCAGAGGGCGGAAAATAATAGAATGGCCTTGGAAAGAAATAATCATCATAATGGTCGATTTGAAATCGAACAAAATAATTTAGAACGAAATCAAGTAGAGGCACATAATTATAATGGTCATAATGATGAAGTCCACAATAGAATGGACCAAATCTTAGAAATCTTGGAACACACACATGGTCCAACATTTCGAAGACATAGGCCAATTTATAGGAAGCCATATCCAGAGTGGATTGATAGAGAATCATATCCAAGAGGATTTAGAATCCCAGAATTTTCTACATTTTCTGGAGAAGATGACAAGACTGTATTGGAACATATGTCCAGATTCACAATACAGTGTGGAGAGGTCTCAAACAATGAAAATTGTAAGATGAAATTATTCCCAAGCTCTTTGACTGGACAAGCATTTGCTTGGTATTCATCTCTACCTCCTAATTCTCTAAATTCATGGGCTGAATTAGAGGACAAATTCCAAACACATTTCTCTCGCACATGTTTGAGTGTCAATTGCTGATTTGGCAAGACTAAGACAAAGGCCAGATGAAACTGTAGAGCAGTTCATTATGCGGTTTAAAAGAGCTCGCATGCGTTGTCAAATTGTTCTCCCAGAGAGAGAATATGTCAAGTTTGCTGTAGATGGTTTAGATTTTGAATTTAGAAAAAATTCGAAGGGGTGACATTCTTTGATTTGTACGAATTGTCTGATAGGGCTTCTAGGTATGAGAGTCTCATTAAAGAAGAAAGAAACAGGAATAATTCTACATATGGGACTTATTTTCATGACCCTAACTATGAAGTAGATATTGCAGAATTTACAGGTCATAATCCCCAAGTATGTAATGTACTAGATAAGAAAAACATTAAAGCTAAATCAGCATATAAACTTTCAGCACCTATAAGAGACTACTCATTTGACATAGAGAAATCTGGTGAAATCTTTGATTGGTTGTTAGAAGCCAAGTTGATAAAGTTGGTAGGTAGACACAAAATACCAGCAAAGGCAGAAACACATGGTAGGGATTATTGTAAATGGAATAATGCATTTACACATCAAACAAAAGATTGTGTAACGTTTAGGAATGTTATTCAAGACAAAATTGAAAGAGGAATCTTAAAATTCCCTGAAAAGCCTAAAGAGCAAATGAAAACAGATATTGATCCCTTTCCACCTTTGCATGATTTAAATATGATTTCAGCTGATTTTGAATCTTTGATTAGTAGCTTCAAAAATAATGAGAACTCAAAATGTAATGTATATCAATGTGTTAATGTGCAGGGTAAACAATCATTGCACCTCACCCAAGGGATGAAGAGACTGAAAATCAATGAAGGATCTTCTATGCGAGTAAATAAATATGGCTCGCATGGTAAAGAAAACTTTTTTCAGGGCAAGAATGCCCAAACAAATAAGGGAAAGGCTAAAATGGTAGAACAACCAAGGCCTACAACTTATAAAGAAGCATTACAAAAGCATAATTCTTTTTCAGATGATCAGGTTTTTGATTCTGATGAAGATGATTGCTTATGTGAGCGGTGTAGTCGCATAATGGCGCGAGTTTTTGGAAAAGTGGCTGTTGGGATAAAATCTCCTCAAAGTGATACTAGTTTTGGGCCAATTGTTGAACCTAAAAAAGCTGAATCAGTGTTTTCAAGAGTAGAAAAGCCAAAACAACTTCGCACCTTCAAACCTCCAATAGGGGAGCCAAATAAATGGTACTCCATGGAATCTGTCAGTGTTAAACCACCACAAAAGCGTCATTTTAAATATGGATATAACCCATATTTCCCACAAATGACAAGAACACAAAGGAGATGCTGGCTTAGACAGCAAATGTATAAGTCTCAAGAGCCAAGACAAACTCCTGAAAATTCTAATGATTCACCACTTAACAAGGCGAAAGCAATTAAAGTTGAAATACCGCAAAAAGGAGGCACATTAACTTCTAAATATGTGAAGACGTCACCAAGTGCTATTCGGTTGATAGGCAATGAAACGAGTATGCAAAAAGCCAAAAATGACAATAATATGCAGCAAAGAATGTTTGAATCAAAGCAACTCGCACAAAGTGAAATGGTTCAAGATTTACCTAAAGAAGAGAACCAAGAACTAGTGTGACAAGATCACAAAAAATTAGAGAGATATACAAGTGATTTGGGCTCTAATCAAATGGATGATAACACAGCCACTGTATACATTGCAAGAAGGCCAAAAAACGAAATAAAAGGAAAAGAAATATCGAAAGAAAAAGAGATGCAAGAAGAGAGATTGGCTGAATCAGAAACTGAAGAAAAAGCCAAAGGTACAATCAATTCGATCATTCCATTTAAGGAGTTTGAAGGAAACGAGTTTGTGAAAGAACTTGGAGATGCAGATATGATGGAAGGCCTTGAAGATATTGAAGGCTGGGATGATTTGGAAGCATTCAATGAGTTTGGAGAGGAACTCGAAATGGAACTAAAAAAAGAAAATTCCAGTAATATGGAATGTAATGTGATCACATTGCCAATAGAGTTTATGGCAAATCAGAACATTATTGAAGATGAAGAGCATAGTTCTAAAGGCTCAAATGCTCAGGGGGCATGTCATATCCTTTTAACAGATGAAGAGATGGAGAATTTAGAACCTAAAGCAGAGGCGGAGCTAGAATTTCCACCAGGTAAAATTATCTTTGAGAAACCATCTAAAATAATGTCACAGCATTTAAAGCCTTTATTCATTAAAGTTCACATGGATGGAATACCTATTAATAGAGTTTTAGTAGATAATGGTGTTGCAGTTAATATTTTGCCTTGGGGAATGTTGAAAAAAATCAATAAAATAGAGGCTGATTTAATTCGGTCAGATGTTTTAGTCCGTGGTTTTGCTGGTGAATCTACTAAAACTAGAGGTATTATACCTGTAGAATTAAAGATAGGGAATAAGATTATAAATGTTGCCTTTTTTGTTGTTCATACTAAGGCAGCTTATAATGCTTTGCTAGGAAGGGAATGGATACATTCAAATTGGGTGATACCTTCCTCCCTACATCAATCTCTAATGTTTTGGAATGATGATAATTCTGTTGAATTGGTGAAGGCTGATAATAGGCCATTTAAAGCATGTAATAATACAATTGATGCTCAATTATATAACAAAAATGTTGGAATTTTGAAACTGACAGGATTTGGTTACAATGGCAAGCCAACAATGGTAGAAATGGCTGGAGAACAACCATATTCTGCTGGAGAAGATGTTACTAACCAAGAAATTGGCAAGGAATGGTTTGACGACAACATCGTAGAGCCACAAATGCCAAATATAATTGAGGAACATGTTAGTGATGAGTAGTTCACTTACTCCAAGGAAATTAAGGGCCATTAAACTAGCTGAAGACAAAGTAATAAGTTACATTCTTGAAAATAAAATAGAACAAAGTATGTTCTTGGCAGAACGTGTATTGGAAGAAAAAAAAGACATTGGAAACCAAGTTAAAATTGGTTTAAATTCTCTAAGTAAAGCTCCTATCCAAATGGATGACTTGAAAGCAGAAGTTCAAGATCCTTTGATAGAAGTGAATCTTGGAACTGAAGAAGAAAGGAGAGTGACATATATTAGTAGTCACCTTACACAGGAACAATTCAATGAAGTGCCGGTTGTGTTGAAGAGGTTTAAGGATTGTTTTGCATGGGATTACACTGAATTGCCAGGTTTGGACAGAACACTAGTAGAGCATAGACTTCCAATCAAGAAGGAGCACATTTCACACCAACAACCACCTCGCAGGATGGCGAATGAGGTTGTTTTGAAAGTGAAAGAAGAAATCGAAAGACTATTGCAAGCAGGATTCATAAGGCGAGCCAGATATGTAGAATGGCTTTCAAATATAGTTCTAGTTCTTAAGAAAAATGGCAAATTACGTGTATGCATAGATTTTAGGAACTTAAATACAGCATCACCCAAAGATGAGTATCCTATGCCAATTGCAGATGTATTGGTAGATGGAGTGGCAGGACACAAACTGTTGTCTTTTATGGATGGGCATTCAGGTTACAACCAAATCTTCATTGCAGAAGAGGATGTCCACAAAACTGCCTTCAGATGTCCAGGTTCTATTGGAACATTTGAATGGGTAGTAATGCCATTTGGCTTAAAAAACGCTGGTGCGACTTATCAGTGAGCCATGAATTTAATTTTCCATGATATGATTGGAAAGTTTATGGAAGTTTATATAGATGATGTGGTGGTTAAATCTCAAGACTTTAATACCCATCTAAAAAACCTAGAGAAAGCCTTCTTGAGGATGAGGAAACATCAATTAAAAATGAATCCTCTTAAATGTGCCTTTGGGGTACAAGCAGGAAATTATCTAGGTTTTCTAGTGCATAATAGAGGAATTGAGATAGACCAAAACAAGGCCAAGGCAATCATGCAGGCTAAACCTCCTTCTAATAAAAAAGAATTACAAAGGTTCTTGGGCCAAGTTAATTTTTTAAGAAGGTTTATTTCTAATGTTGCAGGTAAAACCAAAGTGTTTTCCCCTTTATTAAGGTTGAAAGACCATGAAGATTTTACTTGGAATGAAGAGCATCAATTGGCCTTTGATACAATTAAGAGATATTTGTCCACACCACCAGTGTTGATTACTCCAAGAAGTGGGAAACCTTTAAAGTTATATATATCTGCAACCCAAGATTCTATTGGAAGTTTGCTGGCTCAAGACAATGATAAGGGCCTTGAACAGGCTGTTTTTTATTTAAGTAGATTATTAAATAAAGCAGAATTAAATTATTCAATGATAGAAAAACTATGTTTGGTTTTGTATTTTACTGCTACTAAGCTAAGACATTATATGCTTTCTCATGTAACTTATATTATCGCACAAACTGATGTAGTGAAATATATGCTATCTAGGCCTATTTTGCGTGGTAGAATGGGTAAATGGAGTTTAGCTTTAATGGAATTTCATTTAGTTTATGTACCACAAAAAGCAATAAAAGGTCAAGCCTTAGCTGATTTTTTGGCAGATCATCCATGCGATGAAGTTACAGATATAAATGAAACCATGTTTGTAGCTTTAGCCCCTTGGAAATTAAATTTTGATGGTTCACGTACCACATATGGGGCAGGTGTTGGTGTGATTTTAGAATCTCCAATGGGGATTAAAACCCAAATGGCCTTTAAGTTAGAAGGAAATTATTCTAACAATCAAATTGAGTATGAGGCTTTGATCATTGGGTTAGAGATACTATTGGAAATGGGAATAAAAAGTGTAGAGGTTTATGGGGATTCACAGTTAGTAATTAGACAACTCACTGGTGATTATAAATGTTGCAGCCCATCCATTGCACCATACTTTGTGGCTGCAAGACAGCTACTAGAACAGTTTAGCAATGCTAAGTTAAACCATGTCCCTAGAAGTAAGAATGAGGAAGCCAATCGCATGGCACAGAGTGCTTCTGGACATAAAGAGACCAATCAAGTTGCACAAAGTCCCCCATGTTTAAGTAAAAGGATACTCCCATCAGTTATTGATAGGGAATTAGGGACCCAGGTTTTTCATCTTGATACCCAAGTTAATGATTGGAGAAACCCAATCATTGATTACTTAAAAAACCCAAGTGGTTGTACAAATAATGCTTTAAAACTTAAAGCTAGAAAATTTGTTTTAATGGGAGACCAAGATGAAGTTTTATTCAAAAGAGGTGTTGATGGCATCCTATTGAAATGCATTAGTGATGATGAATCAAAGCAAGTCTTAGCAGAAGTCCATGAAGGCATATGTGGTCCACACCAATCAGGCATAAAAATGAAATGGTTGATACACAGATATGGTTACTATTGGCCAACTGTATTGAAAGATTGCATTAAATATGCACAAGGTTGTGTAGAATGCCAAAAACATGGTCCAATTCCTAGGATTCCTGCTTCAGATTTTCATGCGATAATAAAACCATGGCCTGTTAGAGGATGGGCAATGGATTTAATTGGAAAAGTCAGACCAATCTCAAGAAAGAAAAACTGCTTCATAATCGTTGCAACAGACTACTTTACAAAGTGGGCTGAAGCAAAACCTTATAAGGAAGTGAGTGAGTTTGATGTTATTCAATTTATAAAAGAAATGATAGTCCACAGGTTTGGAATTCCTCAATCTATAACAGTGGACAATGGAACCATCTTTAATGGAACCAGGGTAAAGGCCTTCACACAAGAATATGGTATTCGAATTTTGAATTCCACACCATATTATGCACAGGCAAATGGTCAGGCAGAGGCCACTAATAAGATTATCAAGAATAATTTGAGGAAAATAGTGGCTAGAAATCCTACAAGTTGGGACGATTTGTTGTCTAAAGTATTGTGGGCATATAGAACTTCAAAAAGAATGAGCATAAATACTACCCCATATTCTTTAGTTTTTGGCCATGATGCAGTTTTACCCATGGAGATTACAGTGAGATCAATAAGGATTACAAGGCAAAATGAATTGACTCATTTGGATTATCAAGATGCGATGTTTGTAGAACTTGATGAGATAGATGAGGCTCGTATGGCAGCTTTAAATTCTATTGTTGTACAAAAACAAAAAATATCTGAGATATATAACAAGAGAATTAAGGCAAAGTCATTTGCCATTGGGGATTTAGTTTGGAAAGTTATTTTGCCTGTAGGAGTTAAAGATCCATATTTGGGGAAACGGTCTCCTAATTGGGATGGACCTTTCTTAATCAGCGAGGTCTTTAATGGAAACGCTTACAAGTTAATGGATATTAGTGGCAATGAACATGCAAGATCCATTAACGGCAAGTTTCTAAAATTATATAAGCCAAGTATGAACGAATTGGCTTACTCACATAAATTTTTTTGAGATATGCATGTATGCACGTTTCCAAGGGCCAAATGAATGGCTAAAGTGGGCATTAGTGATTAAAATAATAGATCACAATGCAATAAATATATATAGAAGAAAATTCAAAATAAGGAAGGTTTGCATGTGACGAAAGTGCAGATATGATTTCAGAATTGAAATTAGTCTACTACATTGGTGTTCGGGCAAGTGTACCTGGTTCGAAGTTGTTCCGAAACTAAATGCTCTGGAGCATGGCAGTGATCTTGGTGTGCATGTTTTGAAAGATTTAGCTACTACTTCTCAAGGGTTAGTACCAGCTAAACAAGAACTCTTTTCAGTGGCTACTCAAACTACTTGAAGGAAACCCAAAGCTCCCTGTTCAAGATGGAGTTTCCTAGCTTCATTTCTCAACCAGCCAATTGGTCTTCTTAGCATCAACGATGAACTTGAAGATGTCTTCATTTTATACGCACCAGCTTCCGACATTATGCGGAATTACAGTCATGACGTTGTTCAAGCTTCGATCGAGATGAATAATTCCAGAATCATGGACAACCTTCGCCGGCATCCACCTAAGTTTTGAAGGACTTTTTAGATCAGGGGTTTGTAAATCGATCTTGATAAAATAGATTGAGTAGAGAACTAGAAATTGAAAATTGCAAAAAAAAAAAAAAAAAAAAAAAAAAAGGAAAAGAGATGTTCGGATGAGTGTAAGTGGTGGAGGCGCACTAAGATGATTGAGTGGAGAACTAGAAATTGAATTTGCAGGAAAAAAAAAAAAAAAAAAAAAAAAAAAAAAAGGGAAAAGAGATGTTCGGATGAGTGTAAGTGTGGAGGCGCACTAAGATGAATGAATGGGGTTAGGAAGGATAACCTAGTTCTACAAACTGATTTGACTTAAAAGCCCCCACTTTATTTTCCTTTCAGCTTTTCATTTTAACTTATGCGCAATTGATGTTCACCCAAAAAAAAAAAAAAAGAAGAAAAGACTTATGCGCAATTGGCCTAAATTTAGGCCCATCACGCACAGGGGGCATGTGTTAGGCTAAAAATAAAATAAATAAATAAATATTGTTCACGTGGCCCAAATCTGGATCAGTGGCCCAAATTTTGATCAGTGTAAGCCTGGCCCAAAAAGCAATGACCTGTTATAACAAGAGAATATCAGTCAGTTATCCACTAAGTCAGAGAGCAATAGAAGTTACCAAAAAATGAGGAGAAGTGCAGTAACTGTTTTGTCTACTATAAATAAAGATTAAAAGTATTATCACAGAGGACATAACAAAAAATCTGATAAACTTGATTCACATACCCAGTCAATGGAAGGATAACTTCATGTTTGTAAGTGCGTTTGCCTCACATGAATTATCAAAGTATAGTTTTGTAATTTAACTTAGGTGTTTGTGTGACTTGAATTTTTCTTATTTGTATGAACTTGAATTCTGAATTAAGATATCTATATATTGTGATTACATTGCTTGTTCCCTTATTTTTCTTAGTTGAATATTTTGTACTTTTGAAGTCCTATTAGTTTAGGCAGTGGCAGAGCCCATCAATTTGGTGTGAAGTTTTGTCTAATAAGTAGTTTATTCCAAGAAAGTTTGTATTCTCATAAACAAACGTTTACCATAGGCTTTGTGGGTTATTTTTTTCTGGGGTTTTGGGAAACAGATTATTAATCCTCTACGACCCCTGTTGAAGATACAAACATGGACAATCTCACCAAGGCTTGGAGTTGTCTAACCCTATCGGATAGGGAGGGTTCTGACCTTCGTTTGGAAGAGGAAGAAGCAACACCACAGTTCACCATTGCTGCAAAATTCTATACCAAACGTGCACTCAACATTGACGCAATTGCGCAAACTTTTAATCCGATATGGAGATCGAAAAACGGCTTTACAGTCAAAAAAGAGGCAGATCACATTGTGCTATTTACTTTTGATAACAAAGAAGAGATGGAAAAAATCCTATCTACGGAACCGTGGAGTTTCGATAAATACATAATGGCTCTACAACGTTATGATAAGGATGCTGATTTATGTGACATGAATTTTAACTAGGTTACTTTTTGGGTTCAGGTCCATGACATACCTAGGAGATTCAGAACCAGCAAGGTGGCTGAAAAGATTTGCTCAGCCATTGGTACCGTGTGTGAAGTACCAGAAGGCACAGAAGTGGAAGGGGATGGTTTTATAAGGGTTCGCGTTACTGTGGATATCTCCCAACCTTTGTGTAGGGGACGTGTGATATCAATGGCAACCAGCAAAGAACAGTGGGTCTCTTTCAAATACGAGCGCCTACCAAATCTGTGCTACTGGTGTGGATGTCTTACGCATGCAAACAGGGATTGTGAACTGTGGATAGATAGTGAAGGAACAATGACAAGTGATTCAAAACAATTTGGCCCATGGTTGAAGGCAGCTCCGTTCACAGCAACAAGGAAAAACATGGTGGTCGTCCCCGGTTTCTATTCAAAGAAAAATGGAGCTTCTAAGACACACTCAAAGACCACTATGAAACCGCCGGTGGTGGTGGTTCGTACGGAGGGCCCTATACCAGAGATAATTAGGCCTGAAACGGAAAGGGAGGAACCAGGGCAGCCTACATTCATAATCCCGAATATTCAGGAGGATATTGCGGGACATTCCAATTCAGGTATTTCGAACCAGCCAACTCCTCAAAATTCAATTTTTTCTAACCCGATATATGAGGAACAACAGGTGGCAAACGAGTTATTTGAAGCAAAAATCCAGGAGATAGACCGTGACTTGTGTAAATTTGAGTTGATAAGGGAAACGGTAGTGCAATCTGATCATACTACCAATAAGGAAAGCATCCTAGAATCGGGTACAAGTGATGAGAGACCTCACCAAGCAAAAGTCTACACATGTACTGCTCTGGCCAAATCATCAAGTCAACAAACTCTATCACCTCTATCTGACATGTCCACTTATAATGTGCCACAAAAGGGTAGGTGGAAACGGATTGCTAGAGCTGAAAGGGGGTCGGACACAATCATGGAAGAGGCAGTGGGGGATAAGAGAATTAATAGAGATGGTGAAAGTCAACCGAAGTTACTGAGAGTGAGAAGACTGGTTTCTCAGGTGGACAAAGCACAGCAAATGATATTGGCAGCGGCTGGTTCCCAACCCCGCCAGAACCAATGAGTCTTTTATGTTGGAACTGTCGGGGGCTTGGGAACCAACGTACAGAAAATCAGCTCGCAGACATGGTGTGGGCAAAAGATCCCTCCGTTGTGTTTTTAGCCGAAACATGGACGGATGAAGCTAGGCTAATTCAGATTCAAGATCGGTTACAATTTAAAAATAAATTCATAGCCCCTCGAAGAAATAAGACAGGGGGTTTGGTGATTTTTTGGAAGCAAGATTTTGACTTGAACATTGAGATTTTCTCGCAGAATCACATTGACACTTTAATAAATAAGGGCAAGGTAGAAGAATGGAGGTTCACAGGTTTCTACGGGGAACCTGATACACAAAATAGACATGAAGCATGGGCTCGCCTAAAAACTTTAAAATCCAGAGGGTCGGCACCTTGGATTTGCGCAAGAGACTTCAATGAAGTAACTCAGCAATCAGAAAAATTGGGTGGGAGGATTCGGCCTCATGCACAGATGCAGGATTTCCGAGACGTATTGGATGACTGTGGTTTCCTGGACCTTGGTTTCATTGGCTCAAATTTTACATGGCATAAACACTTCGCGCACTACACAGTTTGGGAACGCCTTGACAGGGCAGTAGCTACGGCGGATTGGTTGGAAACTTTCCCAGATACTAAAGTCTACCATCTTGATGTTACATCGTCAAATCATAAGCCACTATGGATAGTACTTGACAGTATGGACTATAGACAAAACCGGCCTTTTCGGTTTGAACAAATATGGATGACCGACAAAGGCTGTGGGGAGACGATAGAAGCAGTGTGGAAGGATACATATGATGCAAATGGTGGGCAAAAAATTCTGAAGAAAGTGGATCGGTGTGGGCTGGAATTAACAAAATGGAGTAAACAGAGTTTTGGGAGCGTATGTAGGGAGTTAGAGAAGAAAAGGAAACAACTTGTGCAAGCCGAAAAAAGAGCCATGCAAGGAGGAAGTGATGGACGTATGAAGCAGCTTGAGGTCGAGATTAATAAACTCTTGGATCGTGAGGCTCAAATGTGGGCTCAACGGTCTAAAATTCAATGGTTGAAAGACGGTGATAAAAACACTCGGTTTTTCCACAGTAAAGCCACTCAAAGACGTCGAAGAAATTATGTGAAAGGTTTATATGATGCAGATGGGCAGTGGACAAATCACCCAGGCCGTGTGGTTGATACAATTGTGGGCTTTTATCAACACCTTTTTACATCAAGCAGTCCAAATGGCTTTGATGACATCCTTGAACAAATACCCATCACAGTGACCGAAGACATGAATAAGGAGTTGACAGGAACGTTTACAGCACAGGAAGTGGAAGATGCAATAAAACAGATGGCACCCCTCAAATCACCCGGCCTGGATGGTATGCCTCCACTCTTTTATCAAAACTATTGGTCTTTAGTAGGTAATGATGTTATTGAAGCTATCTTACACTATCTAAATACTGGTAGTCTTCCTAGTGCTCTTGGCCATTCCTTTATCACCCTTATCCCCAAAGTTAAAAATCCGGAGTATGTCTCACAATATCGGCCTATTAGCCTAAGCAATGTTTTATACAGAGTTTTTTCTAAGGTTTTAGCAAACAAGTTGAAAAAAATTTTACCACATATTATTTCTGAACATCAAAGCGCTTTCATGATAGAACGCTTAATTTCAGATAATATTATGGTGGCTTTTGAAACTTTGCACTATATGAGAAATCACTCTGCAGGTACCACAGGTTATATGGCTCTGAAACTGGATATGAGCAAGGCCTATGATAGGGTCGAATGGTTATATATGAGAAAAGTGATGGAGAAAATGGGATTTGCAGAGCCCTAGGTTAAACTAATGATGGAATGTATTACCACAGCCACATACTCGGTTTTAATCAATGGAGAACCCCATGGAGATATCACACCTACTAGGGGGCTTCGTCAAGGCAACCCCCTTTCACCATACTTATTCCTCTTGTGCACTGAGGGCTTTCATGGCTTGTTGAAGAAAGCTGAGACCTTGGGAGATATAAGGGGAGTATCCACTTGTAGAAGCGGGCCTCGGTTAACTCATTTACTCTTTGCAGATGATAGCCTCATTTTTTGTGGGGCAAATGACAATGAATGCCAAAAGCTTTTGGAAATCCTAGCCATATATGAGCGAGCATCCGGGCAACAAATCAATCGCTCAAAAACCACACTCTTTTTTAGCAAATCCACGTCTCAAGCTATGCAAGATTCCATTAAAGGCGCTCTAGGGGTGCAAGTGGTCCAACAATATGAAAAATATTTAGGACTACCATCCTTT
Organism: Quercus lobata; assembly: GCF_001633185.2. NCBI lineage: Eukaryota > Viridiplantae > Streptophyta > Magnoliopsida > Fagales > Fagaceae > Quercus > Quercus lobata. The sequence continues at coordinate 46,673,349 of NC_044908.1, read as the reverse complement.
ATAGGCCGAGGAAAGAAGGCGAGTTTTGATAACATTAAACAAAGAGTATGGAAAAAATTGCAAGGGTGGGAGGGGAAACTACTTTCCCAAGCCGGTCGTGAGGTTCTAATTAAAGCTGTGGCCCAAGCCTTACCGACCTATACAATGTCATGCTTTAAACTACCTGTTGGTTTATGTCATGAGATAGAAGGTTTAATCAGAAAATTTTTTTGGGGCCAAAGAGGAGATAGCCGAAAAATACACTAGATTAAGTGGGAAGACTTGTGCAAGCCAAAGACAAGGGGGAATGGGGTTTAAAGACCTCTCCAAATTTAACGACGCCTTGCTAGCTAAACAGACTTAGCGCCTGCTGCATGACAAGAGTTCGCTCTTCTATAGAGTATTTAAGGCTAAATACTTCCCCCATAGTTCAGTCATGGAGGCGACTAACCCAAGCTCATCATCTTATGCTTGGAAGAGTGTTCTACGAGGCAGAGAAGTAATAAAAAAGGGGGCAATCTGGCGGATTGGAGATGGAAAATCTGCAGCTATTTGGGGGGAGTGTTGGCTTCCCAATAAGTTTGCACCTAAGGTGGTATCCCTGTGTGTGGCAAGCCTGGCTGATGCTAAGGTTAGTTCATTCATTGATCAAGAAAATAGAAGCTGGAAAGTGGAAGTTATTGATACCACCCTGCTAAATTTTGAAGCTGAAATGGTTAAAAAAATTCCCCTCAATCACACGGTTCAACCTGACCAGCTCTTTTGGCCCTTCAATCCTACTGGAGAATATTCAGTAAAATCTGGATATAAATTTTTGCAGCACGAAGCTCAGAACTTGCAACCGGGTCAGTCAAATACTGATCAACTCAAACCTCTGTGGAAAGCGATTTGGAGTTTACCGGTTCCGAGTAAGGTGAGGAATTTAGTTTGGAGAGCAACAAAAAATTCTTTGCCTACTAAGACGAACCTGGTTCAACAAAAAATCATCACTAGCAGTACGTGTGAAAGCTGTCAGCAAGCCAATGAAGACGTGTGCCATGCTCTGTTCCATTGTCCAAAGCTGTCGGACTTGTGGAACAAAGTTCCTCTGTGGAATCACGATAGTCTTCGCCAGGTAGCAACTTTTATTGATCTAACTGGTTGTGTTTTTGCAGATAACAGGGACCCGGCTCTCTTTTCCATGGTGATTTGGACTCTATGGAACCGTAGAAATAACCTCAGACTTGGAAAAGCAGTCATCTCCCTTGATCAGGTGTTGCATCAAGCAAAGGAAAGGTTGCGGGAATTTGCACTCCACAATACAGTTCACACTATACCAGTGAGACGCCAACCAACAAGATGGCTTCCTCCGGATCGTCCACTTTACAAACTGAATTTTGATGGAGCGTTGTTTGCAACAAAGCAGTGTGCTGGATTGGGCGTGATTCTTAGGAACTCCGAGGGTCAAGCTATGGTCTCACTCACCGAAAGAGCTACACTTCCCTTCACGACCATTGAGGTTGAAGCAATGGCAGCCAGGAGAGCTTTGCTTTTAGCTTTGGAGACAGGTTTTGATCGAGTGATTCTTGAAGGAGACTCGCAAGTTCTCATCACAGCCCTCCAAAACAATTCGTACACTTTATCCCATTTTGGTCATTTAGTTCAAGACATACAGTATCTTGCCTCTTGTTTCTCAGAGATACATTATTCCCATGTTCGCAGGCATTGTAATACTGTAGCTCATGCTTTAGCAAAGAGAGCAAACTCTATTTTCGATTATCAAGTCTGGATGGAAGATGTACCACCAGATATTACCTCTGTATTAGAGGCCGACTTTATTGGCCTAACTGATTGAAATGCAAAGTCTTGTTTCTCCAAAAAAAAAAAAAAAGTATTGCCGATTGTATTCTGTTGAGGTGGCACTCTTATTCTTTGTTTTAAATGTCGTGGCATTTTTTATTAATTGAGCTGGCAATAGTCGATGACCAGCCTGGCCATACGTGCGTTATATGTGTATTTCAAATGTGCACCTAGCAAAGCCCTTAAAAAATATATATATGTAGAGATCCTTTTCTCCCCAATTGGAATGTAGAGATTCATTTACAAACACATTGTGTGCAAGAAAATATATAATTAGATCATTTTCTTCTTTTTTAAAATAAATTCCATGCAAATAATTGAATCAAAGAAATGCTTGATTTTGGCGCCTTAAAAATTGAATTTTGGATGTAATTTATGATCTATTCCTATTTTAAGATTCTCTTTGACAATTTTGCATGGCAGTTTAGAAGGTACCGATGTATTGGAAGAGTCTATGAAGAATTGCTATTAAAACTTTGAGAAAAACATTGTTAAGAGTTGTTTCTTACCAATATTTGAGTAGAAAATATATTATGTATTGAGAATAAAAGAAAAGTAGAGAGTAGAGACTACTGGCCTTCTTGTTGAGTGGTAAATCTTTCTCTCTTTTTAGTTCAATTCGGTGTTATTCAATCCATGGAAGGGAGGGCTACCCCTATCATGTGTAGCCTATACTAAAAAATATTTAAAGAAAGAGTTGCATGCCAATTAATTAAGACCTTCCAAGTCCACCCATGCTAATTGTGCAATTGTTTACAATGAAAAGCTTGAAATGCTTACCATTCTATAATTTGTTATGATTTAGGTTGGAAAAATATTCTTGACAATGTAATTTGCATTGAGGATGTAATTCTGTGAACCAAAAAAAAAAAATTATAGTTTGGAGCTAAATAGAGAATTTCCATTTGAAGAAGCCCTCTCAACCAGAGATTTCACTTATTTGCTGGACCATTTTAAGCAAGAAGGCCCCTTGAGCGAGCTTGTCAAATAGCATTTTTTAAATAATCAAAGTATATTGAGGAAGCGTGATTTTTCTTATGCAGAGCATTCTTAATCTGTGTGCCCTACATTTATTTCACGCTTGCTAAGATAATTTGTATGCGTGGGAAGACTTGAGACTTCACGCTATCGTCTGGGAAGAGCAAAGAAGAATTGAGACTGGGGCAAATCATTTTTTATGCTTTAGAGAGTAGAGAGAGCCTTTTTATTTTTTTATTTTTTTATTTTTTTTGGGGGGGGGGGGGTGGGGGGGGTGGAGAGAGAGAGCTTTCTATGTTGAACGCATTGTTGCTACCATATTTTCATGACTTCCGATCTTTTGCTTTCAATTTTTTACTTGAACCTACTCTACTCCCCTTAACCCTCTTTCCCTCCCCCTAATTCAGACGGACCATAAATGTTCTTAGCTAACAAAAAAAAAAAAACTGTGCAAGGACATATATAACCTAATCCTTAAATAATCAATACATACATACATACATATATATATATATATATGGACCAATTAATTACCATTTATTTAATCCAGGAAAAAAAAAACTTATTATAAACCAAAATAACTTAAAATTGAGTTCGGAAAACTGCGTCTAAAAATACAATTTTGCAGTTATCCATTCATTTTTCAAAATTGGTTTAGAACTGAACTTATTCAGTTTTTTCGAACTATTGAATTTCAACTATTGTGCCAAACTACCCAGCTTGAAGTAAAGTCCCGGCTATGACAATGCTTATATTAAAATATTTTCCAACCGATAACATGTTTTCAAGGTTTTGAAAAGTTTTTATTACATGTATAATTATTCTCCTAGATTTTTTAATTAGTTAATTTTCCTTGATTTTCCATTGACAAAACACTGCCTTGAAAGACCTTTCTAAAATTGTAAGGAGATGAACAGAAAGAATTTATAGATCGAACAGTTCCCAATAATAACAACAAATCCCAAAAAGGGCGTCTGAGACAGATTATCTGACTATGCTGCCTAGATAAAATACCATATCAGATTAGTCGCTATCTCTGACCAGTTAGCAAAACCAATTGTCAAGTGGATACTTCTCCCTCTTATCGAACCTATATCAGAGAAGGCTACAGGAATCCAGAGATAAAATATACATATTCATCAGCCTTCACAGAGATTCCTAACGTTTTCATGCAAGTTATTAAATAAACTTTATACAACTTAAATTTCATGTACGAGGGAGAGAGAGAGAGAGGGAACAGCATGCACAAGACAGAAAAGACTCTTCACTATTAATAAAATTAAAAATAATACAAATATTACCTTTCGATAAAAGAATAAGATTTACAGCTCTATACAACTAACAGCATTGTCTTTCTGATCCAAAGACTATTCACTATTTATAGAAGCAATCAATACAAATGTGACCTTTCCATCAAAAAGAGATTACGTGTCTATACAGCAACAGTATAGTCTTCCCGATCCAAACACAGGTTACGGGTATCAAAATTGCATTAAGTCAGCTTTCGCCATAGATATCCCTTGGAAGCTGATAAGCACTTCACTTTTGGGAAAACAAATCCTGCCTTAGGGGGGTTTCCATCAACAAAAGAATTCTCGTAAATCTCTTTGCACTCTTGTACTACCTGTTTGAAAAAATAACAGAAATATCAAGCCTACAGAGGACAGAACTCAAGTATTTTCTCCGAAGCAACATTGGGAAACGAAACAAAAGCAAAGAAATTTTAAACTCTGCAACACGAGACAATTATAGCTCCAAGTCACTGTAGATCAAAATTTCTACTATAGAACTTTGGGTAACTGTACTTCCTAAATTAATGGTGGATGTAAAATGCCCCAAGGTTATATGTTCAACATAAGATATATAGATGGAATACATTCTATTGTGGTTTATACCCATATAACTTAGTAAACTTGGTCCTTGTAACATTTATAAAGCAGTACACATCTCATGAGGCAGTGATTTGCACCATTACTCAGGATCGTCCTGTAAAGTACTATGAAGTAATTTTGGTCTCCATCAGACATCATAATACACCGTAAGGAAACTCATTTCTCATATTTTAGCATCCAACACTACATCTATGATTTAAAGCTGAGAAGAAGAACTAAAACATTGCATACCTCCTTTGCATCCTTCCTTGGTATGCCTTCCCGTAGTCCAACAAGTTTCTCAACAACCTCAGGCTGCAAGAGGAAAATATCGATAATTAATTAATGAAGAATCTGTAATCTTCAGGTACTTTAGAAGAGGTCAAGATTTCTATGCCTTATCTTCTATGGCAGGAAATTAGCATTAACTTAAAAGAGAATAATGAAACACTGACCCAATTGACGGATAAACCATGATTTATAATAATAAAGTAAACCAGAAGATAATTCTAGGAGCACCGCATTGTTTATTAATAATAAGTAGGAGAGAAAGTGGACAACATGGTCACTAAATATATACTTCCTCCGTCCCACTTTGTTTGTCCTCTATTCCATTTTGGGATGTCCCAAAATATTGTTCTGTTTCTAAAAATAAAAGTTATTAATTTACTAATATTCCTATTATACCCCTATTAATTTACTAATTCAATTTTTTAATAAATTTATTTAAGGGTACTTTTGAAAACTTATACATTTTTAAAAGGTAGACAAGATAATAAATGATGTTCCCTTAAAAATGTTGACTTTTCAAACAGGACAAACAAAGTGGGACGGAGGGAGTAATTTATTTATATTTAGATTACTAAATTATTCTAATAACCTCAAAAGATTAATTGGTTTACTTAAGAGGTGCATTTTGAAATTTCCAGTAACAAAATTGTGATGGAAAACTCAGATTTCTTCATTAATAAAATAGATTACCGGGCAGTCAGGTTGATGTTCAAGAATATTTGTGTAAATGAGCGTGAAGGTATCCAGGCTCTCTGCTGAAGCAAGTTCTCTTAAATCACTCATTATCCTGACTCTGTTTTCAACTTTCTGCAACCCAAGTGAGGAAAATTAGAATAAAGAAGCATTGGAAGAAATTAAAAGATAAATTTAACCAAGAATTAAAATAAATAAATAAAATTCTCTGTGATAGGAATTCACTTCAAAAGATAAGGAGACTTTTCAAAAAACCACCCAAACACTTCCAAAACATATTCAGTACTTACAGAAACAGTCAAATATTCCCTAAAAAAGTCCATAAGAACTTCTTCATCCAGCCTCATCCGTTCTATAGTATCTTCCTTGATATAGTTTCTCTAAAGTCACAAGCATCATTAGGTTCATCATGTTGTAAAATAAAAATAACTATATAAATTACAGGGGAGTACAAACAAAAGCACACTCTTTTCAATGTGAAATAAAAACCTGTATTAAAAGATGATCAACGTAAACAATCACTGTTTCCTCCAGGCAAGCTTCAACGAATCTCCTAAATGATCTTTCTTCAATGTACCTTAAATATCCAATATAACATGCAAAAATAAATGTCTTATTTTTATGTGAGACACAGCAGTACCATAATCATCATAATACGGTAATACCAAACCAAAGTATAAAAACCTTAATCTGTATTCTGCAACAACAAATTTTGTTAAAAATAAGCCAGAGTTCCAAAAATTGGTGATACTCAAACAATTTTAAGGCAAATTAATAAGTGATTTTTGGGTTAATTTAAAACAAATCGGATAGAAGGAAGACTCAGGCACAAGCATTTTACATGTAGAGTTGGATCAAATCAAACTCTACTTGGGACAAAATCTGATGGAGAGACTAGGCCCCAATATCTTGATGCCTCAATTACATTCAATCAATATAGAAAGACTAGAGTTGGATTAAATCAAACTAAAATAGGGTTTTCATCGTAACGCAAACCTTCAGAAATAGAAGGCATATACTATCAGTACTATCTTGGGAAGATAGGAAACTACAGAATATCATAAGATCAATGCGGTACAACACATATTTAATAACATGAAGTAACTTTTAAACTGGTTTTGTGTGATATTTGGGATCAGCTATTCATTACTCCTGCTGTCAATCAGAGAATTTGGTGGAGACAAAATCAACCTAAATATTATACTCAATCAAGAACTAGGAGAACTATATCATCCAACATTTCATCCCCTTTTAATTGGTTATCGTACTAAATTTTCTATTTCATTTAAAAATAAAACCAACTAAGTTAACTCCAAGCTTTCTTTTTTATTGAAGACAAAAGAAGGCATGTAGGAAATCCAATCAAATATGTTGTTTAATCTGTATGTTGGTCCCCAACCACCTCAAATGGTAGGCAGTCCCATCTCCATATAAAGTGATGCTCTAGAATAAAACTATTTAAAAGAAACAATTAATTTACAATGCCATCCCAATGCACACAAAACTTATCAAGGATAATTGATGGCCATAAGATAGAAGAAGGGAACAAACTAAAGGCTGTAATCCTGTCCATGTCAAACACTACTTTTAATTGAAAACAATAAAAGTACGCAAATGTATGTTGAACCAACAAAAGCCTGCAGTACTGAAACCTAGAAAAATATTTGTAAGTCAGAGAAGAACACTCACATTTTCACATCTGTAAAATAATCACCAAATGTTGCAACCAGGTACTCCGTAACTTGTCCTTCACACCACTCTGGAACATGCAAAAGGTGAAAACCCAACTCAGATACTAAGACAGTCGTTTAAAGAGAGAGAAAGAAAATCGATGAAGTCATTTCCAACTAAAACAGTTTCATCATTAACAGGTGCACAAATTGCATCAGAAAATCAATGATTGCATGATTTGAAATCACTAATTAATTAACATTGAAGCAATATGTATCAAGTTGTTCCATGGGATATATTGGGCACATTCTCAAAATTGTCAAGTTTTTTTTTTTTTTTTGATAATCCTCAAAATTGTCAAGTTATTGAAACATAACAGACATAAATTTCTTAAGACTTTTAATCTACTGGGACGCTTCCAAATCTTCCGCATGAATACTATGAAAAGCCTGAATCACTTTTTTTCCCCCTACATGCATCCACTGATGGTCTGGTTGTCTCTTGTACATAATGACATCCATCATGAAATCTTTACTTCAGTGATAGCTTAGCTTATGTTCTAGAGACACTGCCTTCTGCCTACCTAATCTATTTTTCCCCTAGACAAACTGAACTTGACCCAATAACAACTTATTCTAATTACATGGGGATATGCATGTGGACACTTTTGCACAATTCTACACCAATCACAACAATATCCGCTGTTAGGTCCTTAGCAATGTATGGTTTTTTTTTTTCTCGTTCTCTGTCCACGTCATTTTGGACAATGCATTTGTCCTTTCAATCAGGGAGAAATTTCCTTCAATTTAAGGTGAAAGAAAACTCAGTACAGTTTTTTTTTTTTTTTGATAAGTAATAAAGATATATATTCAAGAAACTACCTAATGCAGAAAAACACAAGGCAGAGAGAAAAGTACAATGGGAAAGAAAGAGAAAAAAGAAAAAAGAAAGGAAAGGATACTAATTGCAGAGAGAGCTAAGAAACAAAGGGAGGGAATCACTAGAGGTGAGTCCCAAAGCCCTAGACCAGTCAAACAGAAAGCCACTGAAAGAGGCCCATAACTGGTCATCCGAACTTTCCATGTCCTCAAACGTCCTCCTATTTCGCTCCCTCCAAATACACCACATCAAGCATAATGGAGCTAAGTTCCAAATGCTAGACACATGCTTTCCAAGCCAATTCCACCAACCAAATAGAGTATCCGCAACCAATCTTGGCAAGACCCAAGAAATCCCAAAAGATGTAAACACCAAACTCCACAACCGATAAGCCTTACCACAATGAAGTAACAAATGCTCCACCATCTCCCCATTACAACAGCACGTGATAAACCAATCAACAAAAACCATCCCTCTACCCCTCAAATTGTCACCTATAAGGATCTTATCCCATACAGTAGTTCACACGAAGAAGGAAACACGTTAAGGAGCCTTAATCTTCCAAACACCTTTCCAAGGAAAAATAATGGGCATAGGGTTTCTCAACTTATTGTAAAACGAATGGATATCAAAATCCCCATTTTTTGTCAACTTCCATCACATACGATCTCCATTCTCAGTGGGAGGTAGATTTGAACCCAAAGTACGGAGAAATTCATCCACACAATCATTTGGTCTCCAAATAAAATGAACATTTCAGCTTCTCCATTCCTCTATCCCCAGCTGTTCAAGAGAAGAGGCCACTGATGCCTCTTTATTGGAAGCAGTCCCATACACACTTGAAAATGTCAATTGAAGTGGAGAATCCCCACACCATTGATCTGTCCAGAACTTAACTCTCTCTCCCACCCCTACCACAAAGCGAATATCTTTGCTAAATTCCTCCCACCCCATGCAGATGCTTCTCCACAAGGCACACCCATATACCCCTCTACCTAGCTTGGAAGTCCATCCCCCCCATTCTTCCCCAAACTTGAGAGCTACAACTCTTCTCTAAAGCCTTGTCTCCTTAATCCCAAACCGCCATAACCACTTCCCTAGTAAGGCTTTGTTAAAAGTAGTTAACCAAGAGATTATCGACTGTCAATATTTTACCATGTGTTGCTGTCCAAACTAAAAGAGCCACCTTTTGCAGGCTTTTGCCTTCAAAATGGAGTTCTAGGGACAATTAACCTGCCCCTCTTCTATTTCATTTTCCTCTTCTTCTTTTTTTTCTTTTTTTTTTTTTTTGAACTAGTAACCTCCACTTCATGGGGCATGGCCCCAGATGATTGTGTTAACACTTGACAGTAGCATTCTATATGATTCATCCCCACTCCAATTAACTCAGCCACGTAAAGCAAATCAAAGAGATGTTGAACAGATTCAAGAATGCAGTCCAATAATGCCCATGAATATGCTGGATTCCAATGTGAATCATCATTAGAACAACGCATATGACATGCTATGGTTACATCTCAATTGTCTGTCTATTGTAATTTCTAACAATCCCAGAAATAAGAGTATCTAAGATCTCCGCACCATAAATCATAAGTTGGGTAAAAACAGAATTATTGCCATCCCTAAAATTAAACCTGATAAAAAGTGGAACTTTCCCTAAACCAATCTAATATTTTTTTAAATTTCAGTCAATGTGTTCCCTTAACTTATTTTCTTCATTTTTTTAACTTTTTTTATTTGTTTTAGTGCATCCCTAACCTCAACAGTTTACCTCTTACAACAATCCTCCCCATATTTTTCCCTTAACGCCCAAACCTCTTGAAGAAAATTGAGAGCAAGTCATCTCCCGATTCACAGAATGATACATCACCTTATCCCTTTATCTGTTCAACAAAAAAAAAAGGCCATTTTTGAGATTCTCCAACATAAAGTAGGTAAGTAAACTAACCCAATTGAGGTCTCTTCCTGACTAGCACATGATACCCAAGTGTCTAATCACCTCTACAGGGGCACATTTCTTAACAAGCAAATCAATATACGACCCCCTTTATTCCACCTTTTAAGATGTAGCTTCAGCCCCTTGAGCTTCCCACCTAAAACTGTAATGGAATCCTTTTGAAACTAAAAACCAAACCATTGTTGCATGCTATCCAAAAGTCCTTCTGAATTTAGTCACATGGTTTGGAACCTAAAAGGCCTTTCCCTTTGATGCATACCACCCACCACCCCCCCCCCCCCCCCCCCCAAAAAAAAAAAAAAAAAAAAAAAAGAATCCAAAATAATTGGAGAGTGGTCTACCATGAACATACTCCAGCCAATTGCTCCCAAAACCCTCATCTAGCTCTATCATCATTAGGACAATGAACACATGGAAAATATCAAACAAAGCTGATCTCCATTGTATAACAGACAAGTAATGGTAAAGACTACTTGACCTTTCTAATAAAGCTTAATAGTAAGTCCCACTTCTGGATCTTCAGATATGGTAAAATAGGAACCACAAATGGTAAAAATAATTTACCTTTCTGATAAAGGTTTACAAGTAACTCCTGCACTCCTGGATCTTCAAATATTACACTAACTGTTTGCTGAACAGCTTCCTATCATCAACGCAGAATTTAAATATTAGTTCTGAAGATCTATTTCAAACACATTAAGCCATCAGGATATACAATGTATGCTAGTATATCATGAACAGCACATATAACAACTTTATGGAGCATGAAAAAATACACAATTTTGTAAAATATTAACTACAAAACAATTATGGTTGCATTTCAAATCTAGTCTGGTCGCCAAGTACAAGGCCATGGCACATATGTCATGTGAGCTTATGTGATTAAGTACCTTATCACAGAATTAGGTTTGATGTGCAATTGCCTATAGCTATGGATCTTTACCTCGGGAATATCTTTTCAGTTATTCCTATTCAGCTCAAGCCCATGGGGGCAGCTTTGGTTCAAACCCCCGCCCTCCCACACACACACACACACACACACATATAGGTGCATTGTCATCTTGTTTGAGAAAAGAGTGGAAAGTGGTGTAATTCCCAACCATATGTGATGAGATATATTGTAAGGGATAACATAAATTTTAAGCTTTATGATGAAGTACAATTCACATGGAAGTCTAATGATAAAGCATTTAAATATATCATGCAGTAATAGAATTACAAAGATATACCATGTAGGGCATGATCCATGCGAAATTAGAAGGAAAATACACCAAAAAATATATAATAAAACCTTCAAATGTGATCATACCTTTGCAAACTCTAGGAAACCCTTGCAGGTGTCTTCAAAATTAACCTATATATGAAAAAAGGAAAAAGGCTTTGCATTTATTTTACAATAACATTTAAAAATTACATCAATACAAAAAGATAAGAAAGGCCAAACAAGAAAGTCAACCGGGGGGGGGGGGGGGGGGGGAAGTAGAAGATCTTTATAAAGGAGCTCAAGTCAACTACAAAAATAAAAGGAAGAAATAAATAAATAAATACACTAGCTATCATTCTTTTTTTATAGGAAACGCTAGCTACTGTAAAATAGACTAGTTGTCATTCCTTATCAAATTGATTATGTAGATGGATTTTAAATGTTAGATAACAGATTATTGGTGTACCTTTTGTTATGCCTCAATGTTAGGATTGATCCCTTTGTTGCACTTTTTTAATAAAATTCTTACATATTAAAAAAAATTGTTAATTTTTTTGTTGGCAAGGAATGCATATTCGTCGTCCAGTAGCAAAAACCATCTTTTATATTGGTATCGCAGTAGCACTTTGGTTGGGTATCAGAGCAATATTACCGATTGATAAACCCTTAACTTTAGTCTTTTTTAAATTAATTCAATTATGAAATAAAATATCGCAACATGTGTATCTAGGGAATAGTTGCTGTGAAGTGAATTCTCCTTAGATACATCTATGCAATTAAATTTTGGATCTATTCTGAGTACATGGATTATGCTAAAGATTCAAAACCCTTTTTTTTTCCTTAATTTTTTATAAGAAATAGAAATGGTCCAATTTAGAGCATCACCCTACTCTGCCTTATGTGAACAATTTGGACAGAGAAACAACTGTACTTTCAATGGCACTAATTATCTAATTCTGAGCATAAATCCATATAAATTTGTGAGAGTGGTCGAATGTAATTGGCGATGTCTCTTCTCTATCTCTTGTAGGTTTTCTTGATGATATTCAATTCTAATTATTTAAAACCCTTAGTAGAACATCTACACTTAGGCTGCTCATCTTTCTAATCAAACTTCCACACTACCTTTTTTTTTTATAGGAAAACTTCCACACTACCTATATTAAGAAAGCATGTACATATTTTTTTTTTTTATTATTATTGGTAATCTGCACAAGCACCTAGTGGATTTTCAACCCATGACCTCACCCTCCATCTCATTATTATAAGAGAAGGACGTGCCAATTGAGCTATAATTCATTGCTCATACATACATACATATAAATAAATGTGTGCGTGTGTGTGCGTGTGGATGTGGGTGGGTTTGAAGTAATGACTATTGGTTTTGTGTAATTTGAACTTAAATTATGGGACTAGAATGAAGGTACTCTTGGGTTGAAAAATAGTTTACAAAAAAATCAAAAGGGATGGGACAAGTTTAAGGTTAAGGATGAGACTTTTTAAATGGGACAAATATGGGACTGTACTCCCAAATTTGTGTGGGATTGGGAGGGATCTACAGCGGGATAATTGTCATTTATAATGTAAGTAACAAGAAGCCAATTTTATTTAAGTGTAAGGAGCAATTCTGAAATCTTTTTGTGTTTGGACATGGGATGTGCTATTGGTCCATCGGGTCTTATTTTGGGTTTCTTTACTTTAGTGGGGTTTATCTGTGAGTTTAGTTATTTAGTTTAGACTTAATTATCAAACCCCAAGGAGCCAAAGTCATATTAGGGTTAAATATCAGTCATATATGACTCATTGGGCTTTGATAACTAAGCCCAACTAACTAAACTCACAAAGAAAACCAAATCAAATAATTAAACAAGAAGCGCCTTATTGGGGAAGTAAAATATCATTTGGTTAAATGGGCTACTGTTTGTTCTCCTATTTCTTTGGGTGGCTTAGGGATAAGGAAGATAAGACTTTTCAATGAAGCTTTACTTGGGAAGTGGCTTTGGAGATTTGGGGTTGAGGAAGATGCCCTTTGGAGGCAAGTGATAGAGATGAAGTATGGATGTGTGTGGGGGGGCTGGTTTACCAAAGCTGTGATTGGACCTTATGGTGTTGGTTTATGGAAAAATATCAGTCAGGGATGGCCTTCTTTCTCTCGCCATATTCTGTATGATATTGGTGATGGGTCTAGAGTGAAGTTTTGGCAAGACCGGTGGTGTGGAGAGACTTCTCTTGCTGTTAGATATCCAGACTTGTTCAGATTTTGCAGGAATAAGGATGCCAGTGTGGCTGAGCTTATGATGTCCACTAATGTTGTCCTCTTTTGGAATGTGAGATTCATTAGGAGTGTGCATGCTCGGGATCTAGAGGCTATGTCCGACTTCATGGTAACTATTTATGGTTCGCATATAAGGGGGCAAGGTGAGGATAAAATGTGTTGGATTCCTAGCAAAAGTGAAGGGTTTCTTGGTTAATGATTATTATAGAATTTTTGCTGGCACCGCTTTCTTTGGGTTTCCTTGGAAAAGTATTTAGAAGCAGAAGATTCCCTCTAGAGTAGCTTTCTTTGTTTGGAATGCTGTTTTAGGGAAATGCTTGACGATTGATAATTTACGTAAAAGGAAGGTGTGGATTCTAGATTGGTGCTACATGTGTAAGAAAAATGGTGAATCGGTTGACCATCTATTTCTTCATTGTCCTTTTGCTTCGGATTTATGGTCTATGGTTTTGGGCCTTTTTGGAGTCTCTTGGGTTATGCCGCACACTGTTCTGGGGCTGTTATGGTGTTGGCAAGGCAGCTTTGGTCGTCATCGAAATGGTTATATTTGGTCCGTCATTCCTCATTGCTTATTGTGGTGTCTTTGGAGGGAGAGGAATAGTAGATGTTTTGAAGATATTGAGAAATCTATTCCAGACCTCAAGCTTCTCTTTTTTAGAACTTTAAGGGATTGGTTGTTTGCTTTGCAAGATAAATCTTTCCCCTCTTTTATTGATAGCCTAGACTCTTGCAATTTTTGTATTTGATTTCTTTTCCCTTGTACACTCCTTGTGCACTAGGGTGTCCCCTTTATATCAATATATCTTATTACTTATCAAAAAAAAAAAAATATATATATATATATATATCACCTGGTTAATTGGAACACTGTTTGTTATCCAATACAGTCAGGTGGTTTGGGTAATACAAGTCTTATCCACTTCAATACTTCCTTATTAAGGAAGTTGTTATGGAGTGTGGAAACAGATTCACTTTGGATGGTAGTTTTAGCTACAAAGTATGGTTGTTCTAGGGGTGGTTGGAGTTCTAACGTGTCCAATGAGCCACATGGTGTTTCCTTGTGGAAGCACATAAGTAATCTAGGTTCTTAATTTTTTGCCACTGTACATTTCCAATGTACTTAGGTTAGCTAATTTTTAATAAAAGTTCTTACATTATTTATCCCAAAAAAAAAAACAAAAAATGAGAAAAGAACTCAGATTGATAATAATATAACCTGTTCAGCATAGTTTTGTGGAAGAGCTTCCATGGTGCTATTACTTAGCTCCATTGCAAGATCATAGCAGCGCAGATTATTGTTAACCTGTACACGATGACAACAGGAGATTTTTGTTAAAATGTACAAAATGTCAATAGAGAAACATATGATAAGCTATTTCAATGCAAGCGCCAAAGATTGTCCCTGGCTAAATGATCAAATAACTCACAAACCATTGCACACAAAGGCTCCAGACCAATTTCAGAAGCAGGTTCTTCAAGTCTCTGCCTCTCAGCTGCTTGAAAATCAATCATCACCTGAAGCAAGACAAACCACAAGGTCCAAACATGCAGGGAAAATTTAAAAAAAAAAAACAAAAAAAAAAACAAAACAAAACAAAACAAAAAAAACAACAACAACAACAACATCATCAAAGCTCTTAGTTACTTAATTATACTTTTAGCAATATTACTGATCAATTAACCCACCACACATGGTAAAGAACTACATAAGATTGTAAGAAAGATATTATCATCAAGAGAAACCAAAGAAAAATCAATTGTTAATATCTCCATCAAGTGAAGCCATCAGACACATTCGTATATGAAAAAATTAACTTTTTTTTTAATACGAAATTTTATTGATGAAAAATTGTACAAGTAAACAGGGAACAAGAAATCTATATTGGCTGTATACAGTATACCAAAGAGTTCCTCTACAAAGATCATGAATACAATGAATCTATGAAATCATACAAATTGGAAGGCATGTGATCTAGGGCATGATGATATGGCATGGCCAAATAATCTACATGGGTATGATGAGTCAGGCTACTATTCCACATGGGATGATGACATGGCTGAGAAATGAACATGGCAATGGACGCTCTTTAAGAACATATGACTAAGGTCCCATTTTGTAAGCTTAACTCAAAACAGTTTTCAAGTATTCAAATCCTAAAAACCATGGGTCCCACTATTAAAAACTATGTTTGGAATGAGAACCTTAAATAGAGTTTTTAAGGTTTAGTGTGGGTAACTTAGAGAGAAGATCCTTGGTGGTGTGTCATCTCCTCTTTGCAGATGACACTCTAATTTTTTGTAATGTTGACCTAGATCAGATTTTGATTCTTCGTATGATTCTTATTTGGTTTGAGGCGGTTTCTGGTTTAAAGATAAATCTGGGCAAGTCAGAATTGGTTCCCGTTAGAGTGGTGCATAATATAGACTTACTGTTGAATGTCCTTGGCTACAAGGAGGGTACTCTTCCAATGAAAAAATTGGGTCTTCCTTTGGGTGCTAAATTCAAGGATAAGACTATATGGAACCCGATTCTGGAGAAAATGGAAAGGAGATTAGCAGAATAGAAATGCTTGTACTTATCCAAGGGAGGTAGAGTCACTTTAATCAAAAGCACTCTATCTAATTTACCCCTTATTTTCTATCTTTATTTCCTATACCTGCTATTGTGGCTAACCGAATGGAGAAACTTCAACAAAATTTCTTATGGGGTGGCATTGGTGATGAACCTAAATTTCATTTGGTTAAATGGGCTACTATTTGTTCTCCCATTTCTTCAGGTGGCTTGGGGATAAGGAAGATAAGACTTTTTAATGAAGCTTTGCTTGGGAAGTGGCTATGGAGATTTGGGATTGAGAAGGATGCCTTTTGGAGGCAAGTGATAGAGGTGAAATATGGATGTGTATGGGGGGACTGGTGTACCAAATCTGTTAATGATCCATATGGTGTTGGTTTATGGAAAAATATCAGTCAGGAATGGCCTTCTTTTTCACGCCATATTCTGTATAATATTGGTGATGGATCTAGGGTAAAGTTTTGGCAAGACCGTTGATGTGGAGAGACATCTCTTGCAGTCAGCTATCCTAACTTGTTTAGATTTTGCAAGAATAAGAAGGCTAGTGGGGCTAAGCTTATGAATTCTGCCAATAGCGTCCTCTTTTGGGATGTAAGCTTCTTTAGGGGTGTGCATACTCTGGAATTAGTAGCTTTGTCAGGTTTCATGGAAACCATATACGGTTCTTCAATAAGGGGGTTTGGGGAGGATAAGATGTGTTTGAAACCGGGTAAAGATAAGGGGTTCATGGTTAATGATTATTACAAAATTTTAGTGGGCTCTACTAACTACTGTTTTCCTTGGAAAAGTATTTGAAAACATAAGATTCCTTCTCGAGTAGCTTTCTTTGTTTGGACTGTTGCTTTAGGGAAATGTTTGACGATTGATAATTTACGAAAAATGAAGGTTTAGATATTTGATTGGTGCTACATGCGCAAGAGTAATGGTGAATTAGTTGGCCATCTCTTTCTTCATAGTTCCGTTGCTATGGATTTGTAGTCTATGGTCTTGGGTTTATTTGGAGTAAGCTAGGTTATGCTGCAAACTATTTTGGGGCTCCTAGCGTGTTGGCAAGGTAGGTTTGGTCATCATCGAAATGGTTATATATGGTCAATTGCTCCTCATTGCTTAATGTGGTGTCTTTGGAGGGAGAGAAATAGTAGATGTTTTGAAAATATTGAGAGATCCATTCCAGACCTCAAGTTATTTTTCTTTAAAACTTTATTGGATTGGTTGGTTGCGTTGCAAAACCAATCGTTCCCTTCTTTTATTGATTTCCTTGATTCTTGTGATTTTTGTACTTGATTTATTGACCCCTTGTACACTTCCTGTGTGCTAAGGTGACCCTTTTTGATATCAATAAAACTTATTACTTATCAAAAAAAAAAAAAAAATTGTTGTGGGTTGTGATAATTTTTTATTAGATGAAGACTAGTTTTGAGTGAAAAACTCATGCCAAACACACATTTGAGCATTTTGGTAACTTCAATACAGTTTTTTAACCCAAATTTGAAAACTTTGTTCAAATTGTTTTGAAAACAAGAACACCAAATACTATTACCAAACGAACCCTAATTGTTTCTACACATGCAGATTATAATTACGAGTTTTAAGCATGTGATTAATTGTTTAACACATGCTAGCTATAGTTTGTTATGACTTTAACAAGTGATTAATTATTTTTGCTCATGTGCTAGCTATAGTCTGTTAACAGGTTGTTATTAGGGATGATGTCCACGTGAGGTCAGCATAACCAATTCCTTGGCTATGTTGAACGGACACGGACACAGACACGGGGATACGGCAATTTTTGAAAAATAAGGACACGACACGGCAAGAATACGGTGGTTAAATAATTAATTAAATTTTATATTTAGGCATATTTTTTAATATTTTTAAACATAAAATACATTTATGTCTAGAATTTAAATTATGTAAGAACTACAAATAAGTAAACTAACACCCAAAGTAGTATAATAATACACATAAAATGTTTAGAGTACAAATCAAAAGTTTAAATAGGCTACATTCAAATACTAATACTAATAGTCAAAATAATAATATAAATTATTTTCTTTTGGACCAATAGCATATCAAAGACATCATGGCACTGACATATGGTACTCAATAGTAAAAATTTGAAATTGAATGTTTGAAAGTGACTTTCACGTGGGGTTGGCAGAAGACACACAAAACAAAGAGGAAATATAAAAAAGTATTAGAAAAGTTAAAATGAACTAGACTAGAAGACAGAAGGCATCTGGGTGAGAGAGCGAAGAAAAAGAAAACAAAAAAGAAGCAGAAGAAGAAGAAGAAGGAGAGAGGAGGAGCTCGCCGATCGGCCCAATCTAGCTCCGGCGAGGGACAGAGGGCAGCGGCAGCGGCAGCGGCGGCAGGCAAAGGTCAGAGAGAGGGTGGGTTGAGAACTTGAGATGTGGGTTTTAACTTAGACTTCTCAGACTCTAAGAATTTTTGTTTTAGGGAATATCTCAAAATCAATGGTATTGGCCATCTGTCAAAATCTGTGATTTTTTTTTTTTTCACTACTAGCATGTCGGAGCCATGTCAGCGCCATGTCGGAGAAGCGAAAAAAAATAAAAAAATAAAAAAAATAAGAGAGACACTCGTCGAACACTAGAATCCGGCGAGTCATACCCATTCCGGTGTCCGACACGTGTCTGGCACCGACACGACGCCAAAAATGGCATGTCCGTGCAACCTAGTTCCTTGGTGCATAAATAACAAGGTTGGACATTGTAAACTCAACCGTCTGTGATTGAATAAAATTTCCTCTAGAATCAGAATTGAGATTTGAGAATTCTCTCATTTTATGCCAACACTTTCTCTTTCTTTGAAATTCCTTTTTCTTTTTTTTCTTTTTTTTTTTGGCATCATTCTACTGCCATCCACTAACATCAAATAGAAGAGAGAGCCATTGGAAGGTATGCTCCCATCCAATGTCTTTAAAAAGGAAGAGAAATCCAAGACAATGAGATTTTACTCTTTTCATAGATGGCTCTGGCCCCTCAAAGTCCTCCTAATCTTTCCCTAATTTGCCACTTCAAACAAGATGGAACTATATTCCAACTCTAATTCTGCAGGTTTTGAAAAAAGCAGCTTTTCTTTTTTTGATAATTAATGAAACTTTATTGAATTAAATAAAGAGTCACCCAAGTATACAGTCAAACACTCAAATTTCAAACATCTATCAAATCACAAACCAAAAATAAAGAGTGACTTCCTACAGCTGACATCCATTCTAGAGAAAAACAATTTCAGATCCGGTAAATTCCTCTCTAAATCTTCAAAACTCCAATTCCTCTTCCGCCAACTACACCACATAAAACAGTGAGGGACAGCCTTCCAAATAACACCATTACAATGACGCCCAAACTTTCATTGCCAACAAGCTATTAGATTTAGATCCACTACAGTTCTCAGCATCACCCAATGGATACCAAACAAGACAAAAACCAGACCACAACTCAGTAGCATTAGGACAATGAAGTTTTGAAAAGAGTAACTTAGCATTTAATTTCAGCTGAAGTTAAAATCTGATTTTGTTGGAAAGTTTTAGGTTCGGTATGTAGTAGGCAACGAATCTGATTTTGTTGGAAATCAGGTTAGAAAAGAATAGGACACAAGAATGCTGAAAGTAGCAACGAGAGAAAAGATTAGATAGGAAGGTAGAGGAAGGAGAGGGAGGAAAATTCCAAGCAATAACTCAACGAGCTCAACTTTCAATTCATTTCATCCCCTCAACAAAGAATACAGAGCTGACACTTTTTATAGCCAAGATTACTTCCTGAGGAAGTATTCACCCTCCTTTTTTTTAATAGGAAACAATCTTTATTAATGTGAGCGTATGTCCAAACATGTTATCACTGCTGCATGGTCCTGGATGTGAAAAGCATAAACATGAAGAAAGTTGAAGAAAAAAAAATTTCCATGCACACTTTATATTACGAATTTATGTGAACCTATTCTAAAATTCTTTTTTACTTTATGAGTCGTAATTTAATTTTTGAGAAATTAATACATATCAAATATGTTCATGAAAAATTGTCTTAATCACCTGAATAATTGCCAAGGCAATTCTGTATAGCATGACATCGGTGCTATTTTCCCGAACAATCTGCACCTGCTCTCCTAGGATTCTAAATAAATCAACTGCAGCTGGTGTGTACAGCTTTCCATCCTCAGTTTTCTTTGGTGCCTGTACCTTATCAGCCTCCAAGATATTCAAGTACCATTTCTAGAAAACAAAACCAGTAAAAAGCAATAGTTACATGGGAGAAGTAGAGAGGTAATTTGCGTAATATCATAAACTATCAAATATGATTTGCAACAGGTTGATTTTTTTATTTTTTTTTATGATAGGTTGCAATAGATTGATAAGGCAGATAAATAATTACCCTTGTTGTAGCTTGCATTCTCTCCACATATGAGTTCATGAGGGGATCCATGGCACCACTCTCAGAACAAACTTGAGCCAAAGAGTCATCAACACCAAGCCCTATCAGGTTTTCTTGATATTCAACTACCCAACCAGTTACCTAGTTGTAGGCAATAGGAAAGAGAAACAGAAAGTAGGAAAAAGAAATTCAAATGGAAATATGAAATTCAGAAATAAAATATACTTCAAAGCCTTCAATAAGAAAAATACTTAAAGCTACTTTTCCACCCCCAAGTACTTTAATTAAAGTTGCTTATAAGAAAAGTGCCATGTCTGATGTAATTATTAGGCAGTAGGGCGGTTCTCCAGTAATGTAATTACCCAGTTGTAGAGCACAATGAATGACCTCTGGAGACCAATAATTACATCAGTCAGCAGCATCAGCAACAGCAGGGTGGAGCTTATCATCAACTAACCAACAGTTTTTATGAATTTAGATGCTCATTCATCACTTGATAAACAAAGAAATTGCTAACAAAATCCACCTCTATTAGCCTAATTATTTTACTATGATAATATCTTCACAATGGCAACAAAAATTAAATTTATCCAAACTAGATTCCGTCAAAATTCAAAGTGCAAGTCTAACTACAATGACACATCTTGCTCCCAGTTAACTTGCAAATAGCCAAGTTGTTCCATGTGCCATAGCACATGGCCTGTTTACTTCAGCAAAGGCTATTTGAAAAATAAGATGCCTGTTTGAAATTCAAAGGATTTGAGCAAAATACCTTCAAAATCTCTATATTTGTTAATTCATTTGCCCTGTCACCGAGCAATCTAAGCATCTGAATAAACCTCTCAGTATACAGATTTACCATGAGTTGGAATATTTCATATCTGCCAGCATGGAAGACTGAATCAGTACAAATAAAACATTTACATGGAATATAACCCTCAACATAATTCCCGAGTTTAATTCAAGTACAGGCATATGTGATGACGCACTCATCCATGCGGCTCTGATAATGCTAGCTGCATTAACCCTTCCAATAAACTAGAACCTTGCTCACAAAAGTGATGACTGGGCTTTGAACATTGGCACACACATGCAGAACCAAAATAAGATATATGACTACCAGAAGCCTAAGTAGCCCAAATATAAATTAGCAAACTGTTTCAATACTTCAGCAACTAAGCCTTAATCCCAAAATTTTGGGGTCAGCTATGGATTAACAACAAACTAGTCAGGTTTGGCCACATTATTTTCTACCATTTTATTCTATTTGAAGTCATATACTCTATTATCTCCTTAATTGACATGTGCTTTTTTACAACATTTTTTTTAGAATCGCTTTTTTTCGATTTCTACTAATGCAATTTTAGATCTTCCTCTACCTGACTTTGTTCTCTCAACTTGAATCAACTCACTTGTTCTCACCAGTGCATTAATCGCTCTCCCGTAACAAACTATTTCACAGACAATCAATTTTTTTTTCTTAAATTATTACATTGCAACCCACTAGAATTTGCACTAAGTTGTATTGGATTGTAAGGTATATGGCTGTCAGGACACTTTTTCTTTTTATGAAAGCGAAATGATAAGATGGAACAAGCTGTAGAACCACTCATTCCCACATTCCTCCAGAAATTTTCAGACTGCTGCCTTTTAAGTGTTCAGGGTGACAAACTGTAGTGCTTAACTGAAGGTGAATTATAGAAAACAATCTGACTTGGGTCTCCATTGGTAAAATCTTGTAAATTGAAGTTTGCTTAGACTTGGATATTGGATCAGCAAAAGAGGGATTTAGACTCAAATTAACCCAAGAATGCTTTCTTAAGCCTTCCTAGTAGAACAGAATTACATTTGGAGGGCTGAGTCATCCACTACCAGGTTAACAAACAGGACAGCCAATTGTTTGGCATCCAACTACTACCCACACCAACAAACAAAACCTTTAATAGAAAGTAACAATAAGTCTAAGGATACTATGTAAAATCAAGCATATTTAGGTAAAAAGACTGAGACATCCAACAGTACCTCATAAGGGAATAATTAAGGGGTAAAAAGAGGATATAGCAAAAATATAATCTTAAGGACAAACCTCAAATTAAAGAGAAAGAAACAAAAAGGTAAGAAGAAGAAGAAGAAGAAGAAGAAAGAAGAAAAAAAGAGGTAGATTTGACACAGTGCAAACCTTGGAGGGAAACAAGGGGCAACATAGTCATAAATATCTCCGAGCTCTTCTCCAATCTGAATGTTGTAAAAGAAACAACCAACATTATCAATGAAACAAAAATCTAAATCAGGTTTTTTACAAGCTCCTTATGGTAAATGAATAATGTATAATTATTCATTATTCCACCTAGCATGAAATGAGCAAAGTCCTGTGTTGTATGCTACCTAATGATGCTAATTTGTTATTCATTGTGTACTGTTCATTTGAAGAAGAATTCACAAGCTCATGTTTTTTATGCATAAAATCTTATCAACTTATCGATGTTAAGGAGATCACTCTATATTTGGCAAGGTGGCAAAGAAAGAAAGGACGGAAAGGATTATTCAAAATTCCAATAGACTGCGGGATATTGAAAACAAACTTAAGTATGAGTTGTCTTCCAACATGCGGAGAAATAATGTAGGACACAATCTGAAAACCTAAAATAAAGAATAATGTTAGAGGATATATAGCTATACTATTCACATGGTAATATAGCAGCCTACTTTATCTTTAGGTTATTTAAGGATATTTGCTTCTGATTTATTTTTATTACATACAACTTGTATTAGTCCAAATCAAGGGACACGATCATTTATTTTAAGGATGAAAAGTTTTGCGTTCTTATCAATAAGAGATTATGATATCTTTGTAAGCTAACTTACTTTATTACTAACTTAAAACCTTACATACATACATATAATGTATAAATGCGTGTCATGTGTCCACTCAATGGTACATATAGTAGTACTTTGGTTTGTTAAAGGGGAAAAAACAATATAAAATATATACACACACACACAAAAAAATGCTATTAGTCAGCCTCCACTAAGAAGTAGAGCACAAAAACATAAAAATTGAAAACTTAAGTTGTACTTACTGTTCGAGCTTCTTCCAACGCTGCTTTAAGGTCCTCAAAAACAAGCTGATGCACAAATTACTGTTATAATAAGAGATATTTAACACTCAATGGTTATACAACGGAGTAACCATTAAAAGAATACCTCTGTCAGAAGTTTGTTAAATCGTCCTTCAACAGTCTTCCTTATTTGCTCATAGCATTTATCCTTATAGCCTTTCCCCTGAACATTCAATTTCTGATGTGATAAATTTTTTGAAGAAGTTGTTACATTGGTCGACTTCCTGTAGGAAATAAGAAAAAGTAACAAAACTATGGTGCATTATGTAACCTTAAAAAATAAGGTTGTGATATACAGTTTAAGAAAGCTTCCGAGAAAGATTATACACATTATGAATATAAGGAACCATGACTTGAAATTATAACCAAACTTCAAGGTGAAAGAAAGTAACTAAAATTGAAAATTAATTCAAAATATTTACTTGGCAGTTCTACGAGGATTTGAAACTGAAGCCATTGCACCAACTCCCTCGGCCTCAGCTGCTTCCTCAGCAACTTGTTGATCAAAGATTTCTTGCATTTCAACAACCCTAGAAGGGATAGAAACAGTAGAGAAATATAATTAAACACTACAAGACTAGCACAAGAAAATGAATCAAAATGGCCTCCTAAATAAAAACTCCCTCTGTCCCCCAAGTTCTTAGTCCTTTATTCCACTTTCTTATGTCCCAAAATGTAGTCCTCTTTGAAAAATCAACAAATAAATTTCCTAACTTACCATTTTATTTAATTTAAAAAACCAATATCCTTCTTTCACTAGTATTTAAATTAATGAGGTTATTTTAGTAAATTTGTACCTTTTATTTAAAAAAGAAAGTGCATATTAAATGTTTTTTTTTTTTTTGATAAGTAATAAAAATATATTAAAAAGAAGAAGGGTGTCACCTGAGTATACAGGAACTATACATCATGGAAAAAAACCAAGAAGAGAGGGAATCAACAAAATATGCAACAGAACTTGTCACTTGTGCCTATGGTTCAAACTTCAAAACCAGTCAGATCCCAATAAGTTTGATTTAGCTCTATAACAGTAAAGTCTATTGTTGAATGTTTGGTTATTCCTCTCTCCATATAGTCTGTATTAGACTTAGGGGTTTTTTTGGTGGTACAGAATATACAGGGAATTTGTAGGGTTTTTGGAGTTTTATTTTTTTCCTTTTTCATATTTTTTTGTCGTTTTGGGATTATCCTAAGATGCATGGGCACAAGTACAAGTACGGGGATAAAACATTTCTTGAAAAACCTAGGGTTTGATACGTCGGGAATACGTGTAATAATTAATAATTAATAATTACTTATTAAATTTTTTTATTTTTTAGCATTTATTATTCATATATTGTTAAGCATATATCAATTTAAGAACAATAGTTTCCAATAAAATTATTTTTACCTATAAGAAAAAATTAAGAGCAATAATAGATAATAGAGTAAATCCATGGCCGTAAAATAATGTTTAGAATATAAACCATAAAATAATGTTTAGAATACAAACCAAGATCCAAAAGAGTAAATAAAAGATAACTAGATAAGCGTTCAACATTGAAACCAATATAGAAAAAATATTGGTTTCAACAATATCTCTCACTATCAGGGGCTGGGTTTCAACAATATCCAAACTGTATCACGGGCATATCTTGAACGTATTGACATTTTTTTTCCCAAAAATAAAAATAAAAATGACTAGGACTACGTATCTTAGGTGTATCAAAGTATGATACATATGGGATACCAGTACATGAGCCAAAACGGAGTATACATGCATCCTAGGCGTTATCCTCTCAAAAGTATTGATAAATTTTAAATTGGTCAATAACTTTGAATTATTTTTCTATAAATTTTTAATTACCTACCAAAACAAAATGCACGTCATTCTCTGAAGTGGATTGATACAGAAAATTTCAATTGGTATGTAACTTTGTTTTACTATTTCTATTTTTTTAATAAAATCATCTATTATCTATTAATTAAAAAACACACATCATTTGTTTGAAAAAAACATTGGTAATATCAAATTTACCCCCACGAAACTAGTTTGGGAAGAATGAGAGGAAGAAAGACACAAAGCAAGTTAAAACAAAATTCAAAAAATAATATATAAGAAGACAAAGACTAAGGATGTTCATCACAGAAATACCTTAAAGCACGAACCAAAGTTTGTGGGCTGCAAAAAAGAACAGATGTAAAACAATTAAATGACCATCAGAAGAATCATAAAACAGATTACATAAATAACCTAAGCAATAATGACTTTGAAGCATGTGCACCAAAAAGAATGGAAAATAAATCCATATCAAAATGAGACACTTCCAAGTCCAGCAAGAGAAGAGAGGGAGAGAAGGGGGGGGAAGGCAATTATTAGAAGACAGGCCTATTTTGCTTGGACCACTACTCAGAGAAAAGATTTTGGTCCTACTGGTGCAACATATCTAACAAAGATGATGAAACAGTTAAAATTCACAAACCTATAGGACATTTAACACGTGACATATCCATCAACCCTTCTTTATGAAGGAGATGCCATTTGATCAAAAGAGCATTAACGAGCTTAATAATCCATCCCAATTTAAATGTTTAGTTTTAAATGACACAATGTTTGATGACGAAGAAAGAGTATAATAACCTTACTAAAATGCCTGAAGGTAACATGACTTTTAAAATGCGTTGATTTTTTTTTTTTTTTTTTTTTTGGTTGGAATAAGGTATAATATGGGCAGATTAAGTTGAAAATTTTTTTATTATTTTTTGGAAGTGAACACTCCTTTTGGGACATCCCAAAATGGAAAGCAAGATCTTTATTTATGATTAAATGGTTGTCTATATAAGTTAGTTAATACAATTACTTTTTTGATAATTAAGTTAGTTAATACAATGATTAAAAGTATCATGAGGGACTGCAGCAGTTGTACATGAGGTATACAAAATGCTAGTCAATTTTCAATTAAATTCTATCTTCTTGACAAGTAAGCAAGTCATCTAAGCTAAGCATATTCTAATGCTCAGAAATTCTAGCCCACAAAAACATGAAATCACAAAATGATAAATAACCATAAAAAAAGGCAATCAGTCTCTGCATCAAATATCAGCCCAAAACTGCATCACCACCATTAAATTCCACGTTTTTAAAGCTTAAAACATAAGCTTTAGTATTCTGCTACTTGCTGCACAAAGTTGCAGTATCAAACAGATCTATCACTACGTTGGGCCTAATTTTGGTGCATCAATACAGTGTCATTCTCAATGGTATCCCTAAAAAAATTAGTTGCCTGTACATCACATATATGCCACCTTCATCCAGTAAAAGAATGTAAAAAATTATATATATATATATATATATTCCACCTTTGGCCCCACATGCAATTTTTACTTTTTTTCTTCTTTAGGTGGGGCAATGATGGAAGAGAAAGAGAAAGAGAAAGATAGAGATGACTCAGCAGCTAACATGCTTATCATACTGATTTCTAAGCACATTTTTACTTTGTGACATTTGCAAGTAAGATAAATTAGAAGGCAAGTAAATACCAATAAGCATTTCCAAAAAGTGAATCAAAGCCAAATCTCAGGCCAGTTCAAACCACCAAACACAAAATATTATATCAAATCGCAAGTAATACACAATCTATAAAGCTTAAATAAGTACAAAATCTTTCTAAGAAAGAACCTCATTAAAGTTGGGTGCAAGAGATAAAATGAATTTCATATGGAATAAGAGCAATCACAAATCTTAAGTCTTTCCAGATTAGAACAAAAAAAATGTACCTTTCTTTAGAAAGTTTATAAAAGTTGGAAATATGACCCCATAATGTCTTCTCAAATGTCTCCCAAGTCTGATCTACATCTTCAAAATATTCTCTGGTTCATGGCCCATATGAGTGAGAGAGAGAGAGAGAGAGAAGTCACTAAGCTTCAAAGTAGCATTAATCAAAAAAATCATGGAAATAATATTTTTACAGTGAAACATTTAATATAAAAGGCATCATTGTCATAATCATCATCATCATCATCCTTAAAAGCCAATTTCTACTTTCCACACTTATGTTTTTCTTGCAGCCAAAAAAAATCTCGATTCACCTTTTCAAAGTAATTAAATGTTGAATGCATCAAGGGCAGATAATTCAAGCATTAACTTAAAATAAAATCATCAATGCTGCTTTGAACCAAGAATTAGAAAACACCAATCATCAGCAACGCCAAATTAAGCTAGCCACTCAATTGCCTCTTTAATGTCAAGCTCATTGATAAAATCATAAAAAATTTGTGGCTTGGATATAGAGACATAGCAATTGCCTCAAGAATTTTCCCAACTCTTATAAATTGGCTATAGTATTAGGATTGAAAAACACCAAAAGATTTGCTGAAAAACTGGCAAGAACTGACAGCTTAGAATTAGCTTAACATTTTCTTTCTTTGCTCTTTTTTAACCCCTGATCTGCTAACTAGCATCCAGCTCTTTTATACTTTTTTGATGTATAATTGTTACTAGCTTTGGGCTCACTACAAGAACTATAAATGCAACAAGTGAAGAAGCTAGAGAGTATTCTTTAGTCAGAAAATTTGTAAAAGTAGTTAATTCTTAATACTAAAGCATATTTCCTTTTTTTTTTTTTTCATTTAATATCATTGATCTAGTAAGTATAATTTACTTTTTGTCTGCTGATGTCGAATGATGATTGCTGGAGCAGTTTCTTTCTTATTCTTCTACAAGTTAAAACAACTTTGGCTTGACATATAATCCCATATAATTGTATTTATCAATATTAACATGTGAAGGAAATACAAATGAAAATAAATCACCAAGGTTTAAAACTTTTGATTTTATGTTACTGTTTTCTTATTAGAATCACCCCAAACCTTAGAATGGATTGTGAGCTTATAGAAATGTATCCTTGTAGTTGGGTGAATATGAATGACAAAAACGGGGGGCCTTCTACTCTAACAGGATGCCATGGCTCCCCTTGGCCCCTGCTAGCACCACTGAAGAATGTGACAAAAAACTTTACAAGACAATACAGACCTTAGTCTGCCAACCTCTTCCTTGTGAGATCCTGCAGCTGCTAATGCAAACCTCCGCTTCCCATCAAGAGCTGTTAACCTCTAAGACAAATTTAAGGACGAAAATCCAAAGACCCGACTATGAGTACACTATAATATGTGAATTTAGTTCCAAGTAATAATATGTATGTAGGGAAGAGAACTATTACCTCATAAGTGTTAACAAGTTCTTTATCATCACTCAAAGAATCGCTTGCTTCAGCTGCTTCAACAGAAATGGACATCATGCCCTCGACATCCTATCAAAAGATCAAGAAGTGAGCTAACAGCAACCACACAGAAAAGTAGAAGAAACAACAAACCATTAGATTTTCTAAAGCTTCATGCCTCTAGATTTAAAACTTAAAATAGGCATGCTTCACAAAAAATCAACATGAATAGCCAATGACCTTCTGGTCCACTGGATAGTGGTTTCTCATTTTCTTTTAGTCAAGATAAAAATTTTCAGGCAATTCCAACCCCACTTGATTGATGATTAGTTGCATGTAAGTTGTAACACTCTGGTGTAACTGCATTCTCACTGCAACAGCTTTCAGAAGATAGAGGGCATTTTTTTTATATGTAAGTAGGAAGACAAGGCTGGTGGAGTTCGAACCCCAGTGCAGAAGCACAAGAAGAGTTACTGGAACCACTGGTTTTTCTCAAGCCCCAAGATAGAGAGGGAAAATTGAAAATGGAACAATACAACTCCATTTCCAGGTGTCCAAATCGTGGATAAAATAACACATGCACATACACACCCTAGTCATGATAAAAAACTTATTCAACTCAGGAGCATTTTTCAACTCAGCCAAACACACCCACCTTCAAGGTTGTATTTAAGTTGTTCCTTGCATTGCTGAGGAGCTTTATTTGATCATGGTTTTCAATTAATGTTTGGCATTCTTGACAAAGCCTGATGCAGAAGGCAGTCATATTAACCACAAAATCAGATACGCAAATATTGCATTCGAATTTTACAGATAGGATACCAAACTAAACCCCTTATAATGTTAGAAAAACCCCCCTCAGTATATCTCATCAACAACGTACTTTTCAATAGAAACAAAGTTTTCACGGAGTTGGTCTATCGTCTTCTCAGATAAGGACAAAGAGTCCAGCCCAGCTTGTGCCTGTTCAACCTACAGGGTCAAAGAAGTACCATGTAAGCACAATGAAATATGAGACTTGTTGAGCTCCCTCAACTCAGTAAATGTCTCATAATAGAAGGTAAGAGAAAAAAAAAATGGTTAAAAATAATTATGACAGCAGTTTTCCCCATGAAAAGGATTGGAATTTGTGTATAAACCTGCTCGGCAACCATTGTACTAAGTTGTGCATCATTTGCCTGACAATAAAAATAATAGCAACATTCAGAGTTGACAATCTAAAGGTTTATCAAGAAATTCATTGAAATAAAAGCTAATATAATGCCTTTTTTCTAACAGCAATTATAAATTAACCAACTTTTCAAAGCCTCGCTTTTTCATAATTTATTAGCCAGTACTTCAGCAAGTAATTTGCAAACACTACTCGCCAAAAAAAAAAGCATTACATACACACCCAATAAGTTTTGAGCCCATAACCTTACCTTCCACCTATTCTTGCAGGACAAGAAAGTGTCATTCGAGTCAAAGCACACTAGCAAGTAGCAACATTACCCACCAAACTAATAGGCCTAAAATCCTTAACATCTAAAGCAACTACCATCTTCAGAATAAGTCTAATTTAAGAAGCATTCAGACTTTCCCCATACGGGCCACATCTCCATGCTCACAAAAAGTAACAAACATTCTCATTAAATCCTACTTTACTAGAAACTAGCACTACCGAATGAGGGGAACGGGTAACCATTTTGAAGCTACTTCTTCATTCACATTAACACTCTTTATCTTCTTGATTGTTGCTTGATCAAAGTTTTTTTTTTTTTTCTTAATGTCGTGGAACCTCACTAAGTGTTAGGAGCTTTACTTGTTGCTGATGATGGTATGAGGAATGTGAGTGCTTGGGCAGCATTAGGCCAATCACTTGGCTTCATGTTTCCTCAACGCACTCATGGCTTCTCATGCCAGATTAGTAATGCTCCTAAGGGCTCTTTGAGGGGGACATGCCTAATCTCCAAACTCAAGTTGGATCGACGAGCAAGATGAAGGGGCGGCATGTGGTAGCACCTTGCTCCACATGATGCCCCAAGCCATGGCAGAGGAGGGCCATGGTGGGCAGGGTTGGTTTTAATGATGGGCAGATACAAGTGGTGCTGACCCTACTTGGTGGTGCATGGCATTAGTGGCTTAGTTGCTGGTTGCTTGTGTATGGACTTGGTGGCTTGAGTGCAAGGCAGGCCTAGGCTGCCATGATGATTAGATACTATGTGCAAAGCATTGGGCTGGTGAGTGCTGGCTGATGCATGGACAGATGCTAGTAGGCTAATTTCAGTTACTTGGTGTGCTGCATACGGACATATTGTGTGGGCTGTATTGCTGATGGGGGAAGACTTGGGCATGGGCCAAGCCTCTCAAAACGTGGGAAACATGCTGTGTGGGCTGCTGTGTGATGGGCAAAAGCCCCATGATCTGCTGAGACATGGGCTGTGAATGTGCTGATATGCAGGAGCAGTTAATGGGCAATTACCAAGCAATTTCTAGCTTTCCTGATGATCAGACCTGCTATGTAGGGGCAGAAAACATGGAGAGCAGACCAAAACAGTATCAGTTGAAAGTGTCCTAAGTTAGACCACAAGTGGCAGAATGTCCAAGACCCAGGCAGTTACTAGGCAGTAACTGCCATAGCAGTTATTTATGTGTATATGACCCTAAGGCTATTGGGGGTGTCAACAGCAGAGTGTATTTTGTCTTAGAGAAAATTCTGTGCATTTCTCTAGCTTGTAAAAGGGTTTCCTTTGTACTTGAGATTGAGTAATAAAGGTTGGGGGTGGGTTCCCCGTAAACATAGTGTGTGCTGTGTGTGTGAGTCCCTATATAATCTGTTCTAAGTGATCCTACTGTGTGTGTAGTGTTGGCTGAGACTAAGTCAGGGACTTAGGGCCATCACAAGTAGAAAATTGAAAATTGAGTGAAAATTTTGACCCAGTGACACTAAGGCAGGGCCCTTTGAACCCACCCCAAGGGGATTAAACCCCGAATTCATGACCACACTAGCCAGAACCTTGTATCCAGTAATCCAGGGGAACCACTGAACTGCACCCGGACCAATAATTTGATCAAAGATATATATCATCAACAGATAAAAAAAGAAGTCCCAATGAAAATGAATTTCTCTTCTCCTATGAGAGAATTTGCTAACCAACGCAAAGAACACTACATATCAATCAAATACAGAACTCATCAAATCACTAGAGAATTTACTCTTACTTATTCAGTTCATCATGCCAAATCAGATTTTCAACGCTTTTCAAAGAAAAAAAAAAACTAGGAAACCCTAGAATTAGCCAAAATTTGATGAATCAAAACTAGAAATTAGGCAAAAAATTTTGAAATTTTCTAAAGAATGGAAATAGGACCTGTTGGCGAGTAATGTAATCGGCCTTTATGGATGCGATGGACTGAAGAAGTTCCGGCAGCGGCAGAAGCTTCGCGACCTCGCGCACCGCCGATTCCTTCGCTTCCACTCCCAGGTCCTCCACCATCATTTTTCTGCCTATGCCAACACTGTAACTGTAACACGGTTCACGATCAGGTTGGAAATCTACCTAAATTTTAAAAGTTTCAATTTTAATAAAATAAATAGTAAAAATGAAAAAAAAAAAAAAAAAAAAAAAAAAAAAAATCTTGGCAGCAGAATTTCAATGTGGGGTAATTTTTTTTTTTTAGGCTGTGTTTGGTATATGTAAAAGCATTTCCAGAAAATATTTCATTTTTCAGATATTTTTCGGAAATGCTATTTTCTGGAAAAGAAAATGTTTTTATGTGTTTGGTTGCATTTCAAAAAATTTTCCGAAAAATATTTTTTGGTGTTTGGAAAAGAAGAAGGAAGAGACAAATCCAGAAAAACATGGACAAAATCCAGAAAAAAAAATCATCAACAATCGACGCTCGACTGGCTAGTTCGACGAGGGGCAAGATCGCAATCGATGCTCGACTGGGTTCGACGACGCAATGCTTCGCGAGATCGCGATCGTCGCTGATCTCGCGAAGCGTCAATCGCAATCGGCGCGAAGGTGAGATCGCGATCGGCGCGAAGGTGAGATCGCGATCGGCGCGCGGTGCGATCGTCTGGTGCGTGCGATCGAGCGGCGCGGCGCAGCATGGTGCGAGATCGACTAGTGCGTGCGATCGGCGCGAACTGGAGCTCGGGGTTCGCCGGCGATCGTCAGACTGGACTGGAGCTCGAGGGCCTCTTCTTCCTCTCGCTCTCTCTCTCTCTCTCTCTCTCTCTCTCTATCTCTCGGTCCGGAATTCATTTGAAGTGAAAATAGGAACGGAAATTCATTTTCATTAGGGCTGTAATCGGTTCGGTTCGGTCGGTTTTTTTTAATCTAGCCAGCCGAAACCGAAATTTTCGGTTTTTAAAAGTCTCACCCGAAACTGACCGAAATAGTTGAAAAACCATCGGTTTCGGTTTATTTCGGTTTCGGTCGGTTTTTCGGTCGGTTTTGGTTTTTGGGCCTGGAGTTTGGGTCAATTGGGCCTTCAGTTTTTTTTCCAAAAATTTTCTATTTGGGCTTTTTTTTAAAAAAAAAAATGCAGTATTTAGGCCTCTAGCCTCTTTTTTTATGGCCCTTTTATGCTCTAATTAAATCTTTTTTAGAGACCTGTTTTGGGCCTTTGTTAGGAACCAGTTGTGGGCCAGATTTGGGCCTTCTCTATTTTGACAATGGCCATCTTTGGGCCTTTTTTAGCTTTCTGTTTTGGCCCTTTTGGCCCAGATTTGGGCCTTTCCTATTTAGGCCATTTTAGGGCCTTTTTACACATGCATTTTACAAACAAGAAAAAAATCACATCCTGCTTTTCATTTGAAATTTTTCATAACTTTCTTTTGCTCAACACAAATCTAGAAATACACATTATAGCAGATTCTTCAAAAAAAAATAATAACCTGTTACAAATTCATAAATCCAAAAATACAACACATATAGCAGATTTATAAATCACAACCTATCATAAATTCATAACCTTCTTTAGAGCTTCTATTATACTCATTAAAATATACATCACATATTCATAAATCAAAAAATAACCTGTCACCATGATATAACCTGTCCATAATACATTTGCACAAACACAGCCTATCAAAACAGATTCACAAATCCAGAAATAATCTAGAGCAAAAAATTGCTCTAGTGCTCAATGCCTCAAACTATTTTGTGACTTGTTACAAGCAACCATCAAATACAAACAAGATTAAAAAATAAATTGTACAAATCAAAATAAAATAACAAGTGCATATTTCATTACTTCATTAGTAATATGTCAATGTCCACATATTGTCCATATGTTACCTACATAATAGCATTATAGCCAAAGACTCAAAATAGATTGGCTATATGTCAATGTCAATGTCAACATATACATTGTCCATATTTAATATTTGGCCAAAGACTCAAAATAAATTGGCCATATGTCATTGCCTATTGCCTAATGTATCATATATTATCTATGAATTATGTATAGGCTAGCCACTGTCAAAGCTCAAAATAAAAGCCCATCTCTATATGAAGGCCACTGTCTACTAGTGTCTAATAGCAAAAAAATGTACATATCAAAAGTGTACAACTATACATATCAAAAAGTGTACATATCGACATCTATACCACCCGTCAACCGTCAACTTCAATCGGTGTTGGTGTGGACATGCCAAGTTCCGACGTTAATGCAGCATCACTCACGAGTTCTAAAAACAAAAAATTAAAAAAACATAAAAGTCACTTGTACAATACAACAATAAATATGCCAAGAATGCAAGACATTTAGGTTTTTTTTTTTAATAAAGAAAGAAGTAGACATGCATAATGTACAATAAAACAATAAATATGCCAAGAATCCAAGACATTTAGTTTTTTTTAATAATAATGATAGACATGCAGAATTTTTTTTAATAAATAAAGAAATAGAAAGTCATTTTTTTAATATAACAAATAATAGTCACACCTCCATCAAGCTTTTCAAACTCCTCAACATCATCCATGGCAGCACGAAGACAAATTGGAGC
The DNA here is from genome assembly GCF_001633185.2 of Quercus lobata. Lineage (NCBI taxonomy): Eukaryota > Viridiplantae > Streptophyta > Magnoliopsida > Fagales > Fagaceae > Quercus > Quercus lobata. The sequence goes on along the minus strand of NC_044908.1, from coordinate 46,638,431 downwards.
TGATGAAGGACGGAGCCAGTTTTGACCACAAATGAGGGCTTCCACCATAAGTGGAGACAATGAACTCCGGAAGGGATCAAGGACACGACCAGCAGTACTAAAGGCAGATTCTGAGGCCACAGTGGATACCGGAATTGCAAGAACATGTCGTGCAACTCTTGAAAGCACACGGTATCGTGGGGAATTAACCTTCCACCAAGCCAAAATATCAAAATTATCATCAAAGACATCTTCGCAACTCTCTAACAAGTATTTATCAACCTCTGATTTGGTATTTGAAGAATCAATAACCTTCAAGTGCTTCTTAAATCCCATCATCCTCATTGCCTTCGCATCAACCACACTAGAATCATCGCCCTCCATTGATCCACTTGGGTTTTAGGCTTGTGTAGCAGCACTAGTACTACTACTCCCCACTTGATTTTGAGTATAAGAGTTATATAAATCCTCCAAAACAGCCTTTACTTTTCCTGCCATATCAACAGCCTTTTGCCTCTCATACAAAGTACCAAAACAATACTCAAGATACCTTAACTTGTATCGAGGATCAAGAACTAACCCTACATACAACAAGTGATTCATATTATCAAAATTCCCCCAATACTTTTCAAATTTATTCTTCATGTAACCAGCCATTTTTCTCAACAAATAACTATCTTTTTTATGCTCCAACTCAATTGTGTCATGAATTGACATGAGCTCCAAAAAGAAAGAGTTGCTAGTGACATAATTAGCACCCGAAAACCGCAAGGTTGCATCATAGAAAATTTTAAGAAATTTTGAAAAGATCCTAATCTTTTCCCAATCAACATCATCCATTCCCCAAGCAACCTCATGTCTATCATTTCCTTCTTCCTTTGCCTCATCTCTAATTGTCATAAGAAAATTTGGATCATCTTCCTCCAATCTCTCAAAAGCCTTTTGATACTTCTCGGCCTTCTCCAACATAATATAGGTGTAGTTCCACCTAGTGGGCACATCTAAACACAACTGATTTCTAAAGTCAACTTTCTCCTTCTCCGCACATAACTTAAATGTGTTTTGTCTTTGTGGAGATGATCTCACATATTTCACAGATTTCCTTACCTTCACTATTGTCTCATCCATTTCAACTAACCCTTCACGAACAATCAAGTTCAAGATATGAGCACTACACCTCACATGCAAGTATTTATGCCCTAAAATTGTTGCCTTCCTATTCTTAGTCTTTTTTTGAATAAAAGAAATCAGCCCACTATTAGAGGCAGCATTATCAACTGTAATGGTTAGAATCTTGTCTATCCCCCAATCAAGTAAACACATCTCAACCGCCTTCCCAAGTGTTTCACCCTTGTGATTTTCCACTAAACAAAAACTAAGAATCCTCTTGTGTATTTTCCAATCACTATCTATAAAATGGGCAGTGAGACACATGTAGTTCAAATTTTGGACAGATGTCCATGTATCTGTGGTAAGGCTGACCCGCTGCTCTCTTAGGGCTTCTTTCAACTTTTGTTTCTCATCTAAAAACACCCTAAAGCAAGTTTTGGCAATTGTTGTGCGGCATGGGATTGGATTGAACCTAGGTTGGGTAACAGACATAAACTTCCTAAAACCAAAACCCTCCACAAACCTAAAAGACAGCTCATCTAGAATAATCATCTCTGCCAATGCTTTCTTACATTCTTCAAAATTAAATACCCAAGGCACAAGTTTACCACTACTTTCTCCTTCTTCCTTAGGTTTGAAAGCTAGGGTTGATTGGTTTTTTTTGTCTTCCCTATATGGATATTTCAAACATTGTGATTGTATGTGATTTCTCATGTTTGTAGTGCCATTACATTTAGTGTCACAAGCATAAGTTGTGCCACAGTAGTTACAAGCTGCCCTAGGTTTTTCCCCCCCTTCAATAATAGTAAAATGACCCCAAACAATAGATCTTTTTTTACCAATATTACCTTCACTTGGTGGGAGTGGGGGTTTGCCTCTGTCTTCATGCACATTGGTTGCCCTTGCCCCTTGACCCGCTTCATTGTGTTGACCCTCTGGGATTTCTCTTGTCTCATTCATCTACAATATATAATAAAACACAATAAGTCAGCAACTATAAAAAGTAAAAAATAAAAAGAATGAAAAGGATTCTTCACTCTACTCTAGTATACAATAACACAACAAGTCAACAAGAAAGAAAGAAAAAAAAAATGAGGACTTTAGTATACAGCAACAAGCCAACAATAAATAATAAATACATCAACATCAAGGCAATAATAAACAAATACCCCAACATCACAGTTAACTATTAACAAACACACCAACATCACAGTTAAGCACATGGGATTACTGATTTTCAAATCTATAACATCAATAAAAAAATAACAACTTAACATCACATTCACAGATTCACAGCATGTCAACAACAATAAACAAAAATATATCAACAATAAATAAATAAAAAGTAGCTAACTTTATATATCAGAACTCAAAGGCAGCTAACTTTACTACAAAACAAAGATTCAGTATTTTAAAAACTCTAACTTTATTGATTCAGTATTTTAAAAACCCTAACTTTATTGATTTAGTTTTAAACAAAACCCAAAATACAAAACAGAGAGAGGGTTACCGAGATTTTCAATGACCACATGAGACAAAGGCAATCAGCTGAGCTAACTTTAATAAATAAACCAACTAGCACAAGCAGCCAAGCACATGGTTATCAATTTTTTCAAAATCCTAACTTTATTTGCATATAAAACATTAGCACTCGAAAAAAATAAACATCTTAATCTTATGTTGTTTCTATAAAACAAAGATTCACTATTTTCAAAGCCTAAAACTCAAAACAGAGAGAGCCAAAGAGAGTACGAAATCAACATTATATAAAACTAAATTACACTAACTCAAATCATTCACTAGCTCAACAAAAGAAGAAAAAAAAAACCCTCAAATCATTCACATGCATATACCCTGGATGGAATAAATAAAAAAGTGACTTTTTATTATGTTTTCAACGTGTTTGAAAACCCCTATTTACTTATCATCATGCATCAAAAGAAAAGAAGAAAAGAGCAACATCAAAAGAAAAGAAGAAAAGAGCATTAAAACAGAGACTCACCGTGAGATCACTAAGATGAGAAGCCAATGATCAAGCTAACGTGAGAAAAGAGCATCAGAAGAAAAGAAGAAAAGAGCATCATCAAAAGAAAAGAACAAAAGAGCATCATCAAAAGAAAAAAACAAAAGAGCATCATCAAAACAAAGACTCACCGTGAGATCACTAAGACAAGAAGCCGATGATCAAGCCGGTGTGAGGAGGGTGGCGTGTGGAGGCAGCGGCAGAGGGTGATTCGGCGTGAAAGGACCGTGGAGTGGAGGCTGAAGTTTGATGAATGTGAGAGAGAGTGGAAAGTGAGAGTAAAACTGAAGAGTGTGGGCTGGGTTTTCATCTTTTAATTTTATACTCTGATTAGGTTTAGTTTAATTAGATATTTATTTAGTTTAATTATAGGTTATTAATCTAGTAGGTTTTAAAATATTATGTTTAAAAAAGGTAACTAGTTAAGGCCGGATCACTTTCTCCAAAAAAAAAATGGTAAGGCCGGATCATTTGTTTGAATTTTGAAATCTTGAATGGCTGAATTGTTTAATATGAAAACGTTGGAAAGATGAAAGCTGAACGGTTGAATTTTTTAATATGAAAACGTTGGAAAGATGAATGCTGAATGACTGAAATCAGTGATTTGTATGGATATGAAAAGATGGAAGGCTGGAAGCCCACTGCCCCACGCAAAAGCTGCAGCCAAGCAAATCTCTCCTTTTTTTAGGCGTATCTCAGATGACAAACTACAAAGTTACAAAGTGACAAATGGTTAGTCACTAGTCAGAGTCAAAGTATATATTTAATATAAATTATTATATATATATATATAATATAAATTATAATATAATATATATTTCGGTTCGGTTCGGTCGGTTCGGATTATTTAAATTTGAAACCGAAAACCGAACCGAACTTGTCGGTTTTTTATTTAATAAAACCGAAACCGAACCGAACCGAAACCGAACCAAAATTTTTGCATCGGTTCGGTCGGTTTGAATCGGTATTTTCGGTTCTTCGGTTTTTTGCACACCCCTAATTTTCATGGTCAAAGCCTATTATTTTCGGTCAATTGAATTGATTTCCGGAAAATTCTATTTTCCAGACCAACCAAACACCCGCATTTCCGGAAAAGCATTTTCGGAAATGATTTTCACCCAAAACAAACACACTTAATCGATGATTCCAAATTCCTAAAAAAAAAAAATCGAAAATTAGTTATGATTTCATAAACTACCAAAAATACCCCTAATCTAATAAGGTAATTTTGATTCTTAAAAAATAAAAAATATGGTTAAAATTGTAATTTTTTATATATTAAGAATATTTAGAAAGTTAGTTATAAATTCAAAAACTGCCAAAAATACCACTAATCTAATAAGATAATCTTTATTCCTAAAAAGTAAAAATATGGTTAAAATTATAATTCAACAAAATTAAAAAAAAAAAAAAAACCTACTAGAGAAACTTTTTTCCTAAAAATTAGTACACATTCTCTATTTAAATATATCTCACACATTTGATACATTTTTCCATAAAAATTAGCACCTAAATTTAGCTTCTTAAAAAATCTCTTTTTATGTAACCACACTAACAATAAACAAATTCAAATTGAAAATTACATAAATTAAACTTGAAAAAAAAAAAAAAAAAAAAAAAAAAAAAAAAAACCTTCATCACATGTGCGGAGCGTGTGTGATTAGGCTAGTACATTTTGAAACTTTGCAATAGAGTTTCACTTAGAGTGCACATGTGATATAATCATATAATTTGAGAAACAAATGGTGTAGTTGCACGATTTTCCTGGCCCAAATTCGTTTGATCAGGCCCTGGCCCAAAGCGCAACCCACAATAAATATTTGTAGAGGATGGGTTAAAGAACTTGGTCTCAGTGAGTCTGTTCGGTCTGATACATGGAAAGCATTGTTACAAAAAAATAAAAAACACCAGAATGGATCTCTCACGTATAAGTTTGTTTCTTTAGTTTCTCATACAGAAATTTTCGTCCCCTTCTCTAAGGGACTCCACTACATTATATAGTTCCCTTCTCTTATCTCAACCCTACACTTGTTGACTATCTAAGCACCTACTTGAGTGGCTGTCCCATCAGACGCCTTCATCTCTCCCCATGTGAGTTGCAGAGGCCAAGGCAGTACTGTTCAGGGGTCATTCCCTCATTAATGCGGCCAAGTGGGTGGTTGGGGCGCAATTAATGTGGTGGTAGCTCTCCCTGGGATATTTTAGATTTTATTCATTTTATATGTTGGGAGGATGAACTGAAGTGGCTGGGGAGAGTTCCTCGTCTACTCCTCGGACATGTTTCCCTGGCGTTTATGGGTTTGAGTAATGCTTCATACGTGGTTTCTCTTCAGATAAGAAGCTCCTCGAACGGGCCTGAGTTTGGAATAGCCCATTATTTCTGGGCCGGGCCCCACATTAGCCCCTCAAAACTCCGGTTTTTATCTCCCTCCGAGGAGGAAAAGACGGGGTTTTGTTATTTTGGGAGAGGGTGGAAATAAGGAGAGCGTGTGGCGCGCGTGCGGACCGTTACTTCTGATGCGCTGCAATTTACGAGGCGCGGCCATTAACTTCTGGAGGCGTTATGTTCCCTCATCCAACGGTGTGGCGTAGATCGAACGGCTATCGTTTTCTTCCGTATTTTTAGGCAGGAGCGATCTTTTCTCTCTCCTCCTGGCTATATAAGACGTCATAGGGGGCCAGTTTCTTCTTTTATCTGCATTTCACAAACCTTTAGAGGCTTTCAGAGAACTCCATCGAACCCCAGAGATACACGGACACTAGCGACCGTTACGCCATCGTAGCCGTTTTTGTGAAGCGTTTCGTCCACGAGAGATTCCCAGGCGCCTCATTGAACGCTTTGTGAAAGTACCAGTACATTTCGTTCATCTTGCTGTTTCAATTTCCTCCTCGGACTCTACTTTCTTTCTCTGAGTCTTTACTTTTGTTCCTCGGTTCAGTCCAGATGGGTAGATTTGAGAAATTAGTTAACACCCCCGCCGCTATGAAGGCCTTTAGGGCTAAATATCACATTCCCCCGGGGGTTGGACTGCGGTACTGTCCTCTTGAAGGAATATTGACAGATAGGCGTGCGGGAGAAGTCGTTATCCCCATGATTGCCTTCATAGAGGGAGGGATGACACTTCCCATGCGTAGGATTACAAGGGAGTACTTGTTCAACCATAGGTTGACGCCGTACCAGTGTGCCCCAAATATGTTCAAGATACTAGGCTGTGTAGATGTCTTAAACGAGCGGATGAATCTAGGCCTTACTTGGCACGATGTGGCTTATCTCTATGAATGTCATCGCCTCAGGGATGAGGGGTATTATCTTAAATCCCGGAACGAGGACGTTAGGTTGATCTCTTGTCTCCCAATATCCAATAAGACAGTGAAGAATGATTTCCTTATTGCTTCTGGGGAGTGGTTCGACGGTATTCATTGTCCAACTCGGGCAGGAAACCCAGGTGCGGCGTCTCTAGGATCGGTCCCTTTTGGGATAGGATTTAGCATTGAGGGGTTACACTTTTTGCTTTCTTTATAATTGGAAGATTTCGTGGACTAATCCCCTTTTCCTTGATTGTTTGCAGATAAAATTCACGTCGCCCCTCGGCTAAACTTTGTGAACGTGCCAGCGCTGAACTACCTTCTTAGGTCGGAGATCTACGTTTCCGAGGACGGGCAGTTGCGTGCTGCCCACCTGGTTCTGGGCTATCAACCCCTGAGCAGCTCTTTCCAGGCTATCGGTCACGCCATAAGGGCTGGTAGTCCGAGGTTGGCTCGGATTGACGTGTCCAGGGACGGGTTCTTAGCTGAACACGATCTGCCACCAGTTGTGTTGCCCGGTGTTAGAGATCCCTACTTGGCAGAGTAGCTACCTCCGCCAAACGAGCCTGGTGCTGCCGCTCAGGTCGAAGAGGAAGCTGAATCATCTCGTCTTTCCCTTGAGGCAGAAATAGACGAGTTTTATTTTGAGGAGGAAGTTCAACAGACCCCCCTGGTGGAATTCTCTGATCCCGAAGGAGAGCGGGATCGACATTCTGCAGCTGGTGTTCCTTCCATCATTCTCTGCTCGGACGATACTTCGGACGAGGAGATAGAGCCCATGGCAGAAAAAGGAAAAACTCTAAAGGAGCTGATGGCCTCCCGAGGGAAAGGCCGGTTGCCGAAGGGACAGTCCTCGAAGGCGCCAACTCCACCACAGGGCAAGACCCTCCCTCCTGTGGCTCCTACGGACACCTCAGACCTTGGCCTTAAGGTCAATCCGGACCTAAAGAAGAAAAGGTCGGCCGACACTCCTGAGGAGGGCGAGGTGGTTGCTCAACCGACCAAGTAGCAAAAAACCACTCGCGCGCCAAGGAGCAGAAGGGGCAACTCCTCGGAGAGTCGAGACGAGGAGACTCTTGCAGATGTACGTGCTACCCCGCGTGTATGGGGCCCCAGATTGGAGCTAGATGGGGTGGCCATTCCCTACAATGCTTCGATCCGAGATTACAATCGAGGCCGGGCGGGCTACGTGGCCGAGGCCTTAGAGCAGCCCCTACTCCTTCCTCGGGATATAGAGGCTTATAGGCGGTTCTCTCAACCCGAGATCTTCCTATCCCTTAAAAGGGATCTCGCGATGGTAAGTAATCCTTTTACTGTTTTATTACTTTATTTGACCTTAGATTACAGCAATCTTGTTTCGTTTGTAGATTACCCAGCAGGTATTCGTGGTTGAGGAATTTTGCTGTGGTAACAGTAGTCGGGCTGAGGTCGAGAACCAGGCGCGAGCGGAGGTGGAGAAAACCTTGGGGTCCCTCCAGCATGATTACGCTGAACTCATGGACAAGTTTAAAGAGTCGGAGAACCGGCGCAAGTCTGCAGAAGCTGGTTTGAAGAGTGCTGAGGCCCAGGCGGAGGACCAGCGCAAGGAGCTGTTCTCGACCCAGCTTAACCTTGCCACCGAGAAACAGGCGGTGCAGGATCTTAAGACCGCTCTGCAAAGGGTCGAGGATGAGCTGCGACGGGTCAAAGAGGAGGCCCAACTGATCCGAGAGGCCACAGAGGCTGAGAAGAGTGCTGCACGCCAGCTCGGGGCCGAAGAGACGGAGGCCAGGCTATCCGAGGAGATCCCCGAGGTATGCCGGGAGTATTGCGATATCTCATGGTCTCGTGCCCTTGACGCGGCGGGAGTTCCTGCTGACTCGGCGCTGAGACTGCCCGAGAGCATTTTCTACCCTAAAGAGATCCGAGCGCATCCTGATGGTGTCCAAGTAGCCTCTGAGCAGGATCTGGCGACGCCTGATGCTGTCCTTGTGCCCGATATGGCGAATGATCCCGTCGTAGACTCTACCATCGAGGTTCCGCCTCCTCAGCCCGAGCAGAAAGAAGATCCTCCTGCTGAGGCTTAGCCTTCTAGGCTTTTGATCTTTGTACTCTTTACTTTTTGACCGAGAGTCGTCCTATTCTCCCGCTTTTTTGTAAGGACCTCTCCTTCTAATGTATTCGGAATATTAATATAAAATGCTCGTTTTGCTTACTATAGACGCACGTCAGTAGCGCTCTTCTTTAAACATTTGCAACTATGTAGATACAGATAAACGGTTAAGATAAAAGGGGTTTTTGGGCTGCGCATCTGAGGGTTGCGATGGTGCCAGACTGCGCGCACGTATAAAAATGGTCTCCTTTAAGCAATGATCTCCCAATCTACCATAAGCAATAATTTCCCCCAAGTCTGTGGCCCGAGGAGCCATGCAGGACTTAGGTTCTGTTTAAAGCTATGAATAGTTGTCTTTAAGTATTAATTTCCCCTTAGTCTGTGGTCCGTGGAGCCATGCAGGACTAGGTTCTGTTTAAAACTTATATTAGTAATAATTTCCCCCCTGTGGCCCGAGGAGCCATGCAGGACTTGGGTTCTGTTTAAAACTATGAATAGTTGCCTTAAGTATTAATTTCCCCTTAGTCTGTGGTCCGTGGAGCCATGCAGGACTAGGTTCTGTTTAAAACTTATATGAGTAATAATTTCCCCCAAGTCTGTGGTCCGAGGAGCCATGCAGGACTTGGGTTCTGTTTAAAACTATGAATAGTTGCCTTAAGTATTAATTTCCCCTTAGTCTGTGGTCCGTGGAGCCATGCAGGACTAGGTTCTGTTTAAAACTTATATGAGTAATAATTTCCCCCAAGTCTGTGGTCCGAGGAGCCATGCAGGACTTGGGTTCTGTTTAAAACTATGAATAGTTGCCTTAAGTATTAATTTCCCCTTAGTCTGTGGTCCGTGGAGCCATGCAGGACTAGGTTCTGTTTAAAACTTATATTAGTAATAATTTCCCCCAAGTCTGTGGTCCGAGGAGCCATGCAGGACTTGGGTTCTGTTTAAAACTATGAATAGTTGCCTTAAGTATTAATTTCCCCTTAGTCTGTGGTCCGTGGAGCCATGCAGGACTAGGTTCTGTTTAAAACTTATATGAGTAATAATTTCCCCAAGTCTGTGGTCCGAGGAGCCATGCAGGACTTGGGTTCTGTTTAAAACTATGAATAGTTGCCTTAAGTATTAATTTCCCCTTAGTCTGTGGTCCGTGGAGCCATGCAGGACTAGGTTCTGTTTAAAACTTATATAGTAATAATTTCCCCCAAGTCTGTGGTCCGAGGAGCCATGCAGGACTTGGGTTCTGTTTAAAACTATGAATAGTTGCCTTAAGTATTAATTTCCCCTTAGTCTGTGGTCCGTGGAGCCATGCAGGACTAGGTTCTGTTTAAAACTTATATTAGTAATAATTTCCCCCAAGTCTGTGGTCCGAGGAGCCATATAGGACTTGGGTTCTGTTTAAAACTATGAATAGTTGCCTTAAGTATTAATTTCCCCTTAGTCTGTGGTCCGTGGAGCCATGCAGGACTAGGTTCTGTTTAAAACTTATATTAGTAATAATTTCCCCCAAGTCTGTGGTCCGAGGAGCCATCCAGGACTTAGGTTCTGTTTAAAACTATGAATGGTTGTCAGTAGCCCAGCAAGCAGCGGATAATCATGAAAGAAAACGTATGCTAAGCCATTCTCATTAATAATAATATCTTCTGAGGTTATTTACATTCCATGGTCGAGGTACAGCTTTTTTATCTAAATCTTCTAGGTAGTAGGCGCCTATTCCGGCCACGGATGTGACACGGTATGGTCCTTCCCAATTGGGTCCCAGCTTGCCCCAAGAGGGGTTCTTTGCGCTGCCAAGAATCTTCCTCATTACGAGATCACCTGGCCCCAGAGGCCGTGGTTTGACGTTAGCATCATACCCTTGTCTCAGCTTCTGGTGATAATAGGCCACATGAATCATCGCTTTTTCCCTTCTTTCTTCGGCTAGGTCCAGACTCCGTTCCAATAACTCGTCGTTATCGCTTGGGGTAAACGATCTAGACCTCAGTGTGGGAAAGTTGTTCTCAATCGGGAGCACGGCCTCAGCCCCGTAAGTCATCGAGAAGGGGGTCTCACCGGTCGATCGTCGCGGCGTCGTCCGATAAGTCCATAAGACATGGGGGAGTTCTTCTACCCATCTCCCCTTCGCCTCGTCCAACCTCTTCTTCAGTCCGTGCACTATGACCTTGTTCACGGCTTCGACCTGTCCATTTCCCTGAGGGTAGGCGGGGGTGGAATATCGGTTGATGATTCCAAACTCGCGGCAATACTCCCTAAAGTTTTTACTGTCGAACTGCAGACCATTGTCGGAAATGAGTGTACGTGGGGTCCCGAAGCGGGTGATGATGTTCTTCCAGATGAATTTTTGGGCGTCCACGTCCCTAATGTTGGCCAATGGTTCAGCCTCCACCCATTTAGTGAAGTAGTCCGTTCCGACTATTATGTATCGCTTGTTCCCTGCGGCCTTGGGGAAGGGTCCAACTAGATCAAGGCCCCATTGTGCGAACGGCCATGGACTCGAGAGGGGGTTGAGAACTCCTCCGGGTTGGTGGATATTCGGGGCGAATCTTTGGCACTGATCGCACTTCTTGGCGTATTCTTGGGCCTCTCTCTGCATGTTCGGCCACCAGTACCCCTGGGTAAGTGCCCTGTGTGCCAGCGATCTCCCTCCGGTATGACTTCCACAAATCCCCTCGTGTAACTCCTCAAGCAGAGATTCGGATTTTTCTGGGTGTACGCAGAGTAGGTACGGTCCAGAATAGGAGCGCCGATATAGTTTGTGGTCCTCTGACAGCCAAAACCGAGGAGCATTCCTTCGTATTTTCTCGGCTTCCAATTTCTCTTCCGGCAAGACGTCGTTTTGCAGGAAGTTCTTTATGGGATCCATCCAGCTGTGACTCTTTCTGATCTTGTGGACTCTGGCAGGGCCTCTACTGATGGGACTTGCCTTAGCTAGATCTTCAACCAGGATTACTCGCGGCAGATTATGTGCCGAGGACGTGGCGAGAGTGGCCAGCGAGTCCGCATGGGTGTTGCCACTCCTGGAAATGTGTGTCACATTGAAGGACTCAAAATTCGTCTGCAGCCGCCTGACTTGTCCCAGATACTCTTGCATCCTAGTATCTCGGGCTTCCAGCTCACCCATCACCTGTCCGACTACCAGTCTGGAGTCTGAGAACGCTTCTATCATTTTTCCGCCCAACCTTTGAACCATCGTCATCCCTTGTAGTAAGGCTTCGTATTCGGCTTCATTGTTCGTAGCCGAGAATCCGAGCCTTAATGATTTTTCAATGGCAGCACCATCCGGGGATATTAAAACTATCCCAACTCCTGACCCTCTCTGGTTGGCTGCGCCATCTACGTAGACCTTCCAATGCGTGTTCCTTCCTGTTGAGATTGCACCAACCGACTTCCCATCCATGTCCTTCTTCTCGGTTATTGTTTCTATGGAGGGCTCAGCAAACTCCGCTACCAAGTCCGCGAGGACCTGCCCTTTGATGGAGGATTTGGGCATATATTTTATATCAAAGGCTCCCAAGAGCGCACTCCACATGGCGATCCTTCCTGTATAGTCAGCGCTTCGAAGCACTGCTCGGAGGGGAAGCTGAGTCAGAACGATGACTGTGTGCGCCTGAAAGTAATGAGGAAGTTTTCGGGTTGCATGCACTATTGCCAGGATTGCCTTTTCTAAAGGTAGGTATCGCACCTCGGCCTCATGTAGTGATTTGCTCACATAGTACACCGGTCGCTGCACCCCATTATCATCCCGTATCAGTACCAGGCTTACAGCGTGGGGAGCTACGGCAATGTAGGCAAACAGCACCTCATCCGCCTCAGGGCTGGACATGATGGGTGGTCGGGACAGGTAGTCTTTAAGTTGCTAGAAAGCCTGAACGCAATCCTCCGACCATGCAAACTCTTTCCACTTGTTTATCAGGAGGTAGAAAGGCCGACATCGATCCGTTGATCTCGATATGAACCAGTTCAACGCCGCAATCATACCAGTGAGTTTTTGTACTTCCTTCGGATTCCGAGGAGCCTGTAGGCTGTTAATGGCTTTGATTTGATCGGGACTTACTTCTATTCCCCTGTGGGTGACCATATACCCTAGGAATTTCCCAGACCCTACCCCGAATGAACATTTGGAGGCATTCAGCCGCAACCAGTGCTCCCTTAATACGGTGAAGATTGTTTCGAGGTCCTTCACGTGCTCGGACGCCTTTCTACTCTTGACGACCATATCATCTATATAAACCTCAATGATCTTGCCCAGTTGTGGTTCAAACATCCGAGTCATCATTCTTTGGTAGGTTGAGCCTGCGTTCTTTAGGCCAAACGGCATCACCTTGTAATGATAGTTTCCGATGGGCATCATGAAAGCCGTTTTCTCTTGGTCCTCTAGCGCAAGGGGTATCTGATGATAGCCTTGGAAGGCGTCCAGGAAGCTCATCCGAGGGTGCCCCACGGTTGCATCCACCAATCAATCAATTCGGGGTAGAGGGAATGGGTCCTTTGGGCATGTCTTGTTCAGGTCCGTGAAGTCTACGCAGACCCTCCATTTCCCTGTCTTCTTCTTTACCACCACCGTGTTTGCCAGCCACTCTGGGTAAAAGACCTCTTTGATAGCCCTCGCTCTTTTTAGCTTTGCCACTTCGTCTTTTACGGCACTAGCATGTTCCTTTGAAGGGCGTCGGGTGGCTGCTTCTTCGGAGTGGAAGAGGGGTTGACGTTCAGGTGGTGACAAATAAGGCTGGGATCGACGCCCGGGGCGTCGTAGGCTTCCCATGCGAACACGTCGACATTTTCTCTAAGAAATCCGACCAGTTCCTCCTTTTCCTGAGAGGGCAACTCCGAGCCGACCAGAAAGAACTTCTCCGGGTCGTCGTTGACAGCGATTTTATCTAAACTTTCACACCCTATCTCCTCGGCCAGTCCGTCGTCCTGCTCTGCCGAGGCGGCTGATTGCTATAAACTTTCAGAGGCCGAGGACTCGGCATGGGGCCGATGTAAGACGGCGGCCACCATACACTGCCTGGACACGGCCTGATCTCCTCGGATCTCTTCCACTTGTCCTTTGGATGGGTATTTCACCTTCTGATGGAGTATGGAGGTTACTGCTTCCAGGGCGTGGATCCATGGCCTGGCGACTATCGCGGTGTAGGGTGAGTAAACGTCGACGACGATAAAATTCACTTCCACCACCTCCGCCCCAGTCTGTATGGGTAGTCGGATTTGCCCTTTTGGCGTAACCATTCTCCCCTCGAAGCTAAGAAGGGGGGAGTCATAAACTGCCAAATCTTCTGGCTTCAGGTTCAGCCCCTTGTATAGATCAGGGTACATTATCTCTACTGCACTTCCCGAATCCACCAACACCCTTTTCACGTCAAAGCCCCCAATCCTCAGAGTGACCACCAAGGCATCATCGTGGGGTTGAATAGTTCCTCTCTTATCCTCATCCGAGAACCCCAGTATCAAAGAGCTTCCCTTTTTTGACCTTTTGTGTTCCCTCTGCCTGCTCCCGGAGGGGAGCCGATCAACAGCTAACACCCTGGGGATGGGTGGTCCCGTTCTTCCTGGTGCAGCGAAGATGACATGTATTGTCCCGGTGGGTGGTCTTAAGGTTACGTCCTTTCGCGGCTCTTGTGCTGCTTGGCCGGTGTAGCCACTCGACGGGTGCAGCAGGTGACGTAACTTTCCCTCTCGGACCAATTGATCCAGATGATTCCACAGATTCCTGCAGTCCTCAGTAGTGTGCCCATGGTCTTGATGATAGTGGCAGTATAGGTTTTGGTTGCGTTTGGAAGGTTCTCCAGCCATCTTTCCCGGCCACCTGAAATAGAGTTCATCTCTTACTTTCTCCAGTACCTGTTGTACGGGCTCTCTGAATATGGCATTCACTGTTTGCGAGTTACTCTGCCCAGCCTGTCGCGCAAAATCTCTCCTCGACTGACCATGATTGTGCCGTTCCGACCTGAAATCATTTGCTTTGGGGTGGATAACCTTCTCCTTCCCTCTCCCTTGCAGCTGATCTTCCTCCACTCTTTTGTACTTGTCTATCCTATCCCTCAACTGATCAACGTTGGCAACTGGTTTACCAGTGAGGGACTTCCTTAAGCCATGGTCGGTGGGGAGGCCGCTTTTGAATGTGCTGATAGCGACAGCATCGTGGTTATCATCCAGGTCATTATATACTTCCCAGTATCTATCGGAGTATGCTTTCAGAGTCTCTCCCTCGTGCATGGACAAGGACAATAGCGAACCGAGGGGCCTGGGGACTCTGGTGTTGGTGATAAAGCGAGAGCAGAAATCTCGAGTGAGCTGCTTGTAAGAGCTTATGGAATTTGTCTTCAGGCCGTTGAACCACCTCATCGCCATTGATCCCAAGCTGGACGGGAAGATTTTGCATATAAGGGCCTCATTTTGCGAGTAGATCGCCATCTTTTGGTTAAATTGACTCACATGCTCTACCGGGTCTGATCGACCGCTATAAATGACGAATGCTGGTTGGTTGAACCGTCGAGGTAGCTCAGCCCCTTCAATTCTATACGTGAAGGGGGACCTTGAAACCTGATCCAACGCCTTCTTCATGGCGTCGTTTCCCGAACCCTTACTAGATGCGCTCTCATACTTCCGCACAGGGCGTGGTTCCTTTTCGTAGGTAAAGGTTTCACTTGGGGGGGTCCTTGACCTCCGTCGGTAACTCACATCCTCCGCATTAGAGGACTTGTCTGAGTCTGAAGGAGATCGCCTTCGCTGTGCTCGTCGTAGCTTCCTTTTCAGATCATCTATCTCTCGCTGCATGGCCTGGTGACTATTTCGCTTCTGGGACACGTGACTACCTATCTGAGTGTGACTCTGGCTTGTCCGGATAATATGCACACTTCCCTCGCGATTTCCCCTGTGGCCTGGATTGACGGGGTTATTTTGCCTCTGGGACTCGGCGGGTTGTGTCTGTTGGGAGTCAGCCTCGTGAGGATTCTCCTGGTGTGGACCTAGTTCTGCCATGCTTGACC
Source organism: Quercus lobata (assembly GCF_001633185.2). Taxonomy (NCBI): domain Eukaryota; kingdom Viridiplantae; phylum Streptophyta; class Magnoliopsida; order Fagales; family Fagaceae; genus Quercus; species Quercus lobata. The sequence goes on along the minus strand of NC_044908.1, from coordinate 46,622,944 downwards.
GTTGTGCTAACTGATGCTCTAGTTCTCCCCACAGACGGCGCCAATTGTAGTTGCACGATTTTCCTGGCCCAAATTCGTTTGATCAGGCCCTGGCCCAAAGCGCAACCCACAATAAATATTTGTAGAGGATGGGTCAAAGAACTTGGTCTCAGTGAGTCTGTTCGGTCTGATACATGGAAAGCATTGTTACAAAAAAAATAAAAACACCAGAATGGATCTCTCACGTATAAGTTTGTTTCTTTAGTTTCTCATACAGAAATTTTTGTCCCCTTCTCTAAGGGACTCCACTACATTATATAGTTCCCTTCTCTTATCTCAACCCTACACTTGTTGACTATCTAAGCACCTACTTGAGTGGCTGTCCCATCAGACGCCTTCATCTCTCCCCATGTGAGTTGCAGAGGCCAAGGCGGTACTGTTCAGGGGTCATTTCCTCATTAATGCGGCCAAGTGGGTGGTTGGGGCGCAATTAATGTGGTGGTAGCTCTCCCTGGGATATTTTAGATTTTATTCATTTTATATGTTGGGAGGATGAACTGAAGTGGCTGGGGAGAGTTCCTCGTCTGGGCTTCGTGATGTCCGAGGAGGATTTACTCCTCGGACATGTTTCCCTGGCGTTTATGGGTTTGAGTAATGCTTCATACGTGGTTTCTCTTCGGATAGGACGCTCCTCGGACGGGCCTGAGTTTGGAATAGCCCATTATTTCTGGGCCGGGCCCCACAGCACTGTAATGTAATAGTTATTTCTATGATTTAACTATAAAATAGTTTGGTTATGATTTTATTGCAGGAAATAACCATTCCTTATAAATAGCTATTCTTTAAAATGAGGAATAACTATTCTTCTCTAAAAGAGTTTTAATATTTATTCCTTAACAGGTGTAATAATTTCTAATATTAGTATATTTTCAAATAAATAAACTTTCCATATCTACGTAACAATCATGGAAATAAAAAATCATAAAAAAAATAACTCATCTCTCTCAAATTTAAAATATATTATTTTCTAGGAAATATAATTGTATGAGTGAGATATTTCCAAAAATACATCTTGAGTTTTATTCTAAATATTACAACTTACAATCAAACTACTAGTTTTTTTTTAATTTTTTTGAGAATCTGTCAAACTAATTAATAGATTTAGTTATTCTATTACAACACATTTTATTTTTAGTAATAAAGATTACGATTCATGTTATAATCCACATTCAGTGTATCAAACATGTTTTGAGTAAATAAGAATTTCATTTAGAAATGAGGATAGAAAAGGAAATATAAAAAATATCAGAGTTATATTCTGAATTCAATTAATGGATTTTAATATTGTTAAGTTGTAGGAGAGCTATTATAATTTATTTTGAAAATCAAGGAAGATCTTTGTAGGTGGTACAATTGGAAATAAAGGTGAGGCGAATGTAATTTCATTAAATTTCGGGAAAGGTAAATTTTTTCAGCACTCGTTAACAAAAGATATGATAAATATGTGAAGCTAATGTCAATAATTAAACATAATTGCTCATTAAATATCTTGACTCATTAAATGTATTTGGAAATTAACTTTTCTAGGCTTAGATTTTAAATTTCTTGCTATAAATATGCTTGATTAATATTTGCATTAATTATTTTGTCTTACATTAATAAATACACATAGTAAATTTTCAAGCATGAAATATACTTGCTTAAAAAAGTCTTGATTAGGGGTGTGCAATCAACCTAAAAATCCGATAGATCCAACCCGATCTAGTCCAACTTGCAAAATTAGGTCTGTTTATTGGGTCAGGTTGGTTTTTTAGGGTTAGTGGGTTGAGTTGGATTGTCAAGTTTATTTTATTTATTTATTTATTTTTACAGTGGGTCGGGTTAGGTGTGAATTAGCAAATTACAATTCCGCCTAACTTAACTTGATCCACTTATATTTAATATATATTTTAAAAACATATTATATGATTTTATTATTTATTCATTTTCTTATCAACTAAATTGGGATAGAAAAATATAATATCCTACCGAATATAGAATAATAAACTTGTTCATTTTTAGTTTGTTTCTAATGAACTAAATTGAGATAGAACTATTTGATATCTTACTAATTAAATGAAATGTTGTTTGGTTTGATTATGATGCAATTACTTAAAATTTTCAGATGGTAAGGGTAGTAAATAAAATTTATTTGATTTGATTATTTGTGTTAGTTTAATGCACTACAAATAAATTTATAAGATTATAAATCTGTTGTTATTTGAAATTTAAAGCATTAATAAAATAGTTTGTGTTGGTTTGGTGCTATGTTCAAGTTTCTTAAGTTATGAATTTGCTCTTATTTGTGTTGATATTGTTCTAATGCTCAATTATTAAAAAAAAAAAAAAAAATGTCCAACCCATGGATCCAATCTAATTCAAGTGGTTTGAGTTGGATTTTTTTTAAACTAACCATGGTGGGTTGGATTAAAAAAACCCCTTAAGGCTGGCATAGTCCATTCACACCCTTAGTATTGATATGCACTAACCTTGTTGCACATGCTCCGATGTGTATGTTCAAAGATCTTTTTTTTTTTTTGGTATATTTATTTATTTTAATGTTAAAGTCTTTTATTCATTTAATTCAAAGGTTTATGCTTAATTCGATGAGAATTATGTGTTGCCAATCACCAAAAGATTTATGTTGGTTGTTTTGATTCATTTGTTTCTTTTTTGATTGAATTAATTTATTTGCGTAGATCTTAAACAGTGATATCTTATAGATTATTAGCTTCAAATATTTGAAGATAAATGATATGTCTATAACATTTTTACAACAAATCTTAAGTGGCAGGTTGTTACTGCTTGTTATTGTTGAGGCAAAAAAGTAATCTTAGTGTTAGTTTCAAATTTAAACCAATAACAACTAACCACCTGTGATTTGTTGTAAAAATATTGTAAAAATGTTGTAGACGTAGCATCTCTCAATCTTTGAAAGGATTTTTTTGTTGATAGGATTTGTATCAGGGCTTTGTCTTTTCTTGATTATCCCTTAACTCTTGCTATTTGATTAATTATTACATTTTTATTTTGAGCAAAACTTATGTACATCCATTTAGCTCTTTAGGTACTCTTGATTTCCTAAATAAATTCAATAAGGTGATTGCATTGATCAATGAATCACATGGTTGAGTTTATTGTCTTTGGAAAAAGATGACATTATTTATATTTCATTGGTCACTACAGCAATGTGATTGAATTTAATTGGGGAATTTAAGGTATAACAATTAAGGTTCTACGAAATTGTACTTAAGTTTTATTTTTGGATCATCAATTTTAAATTGGGTCATCTTGTACCAAGATCTTTATAGCTCAACTAGTTAGTATATTTTAGTGTTTCAAATAGAAACATCTAGATTTCAAATCCCACCAAACCTAATTATTGAATAATCAAATAGATTGTCATCTTGTCAAAAGACCTAACTTAGGTCTCACAACCAATATAATATGCCAAATTCTGAAGATTTTTATCAGCTATCAATACGTTACTAAATAATATTTGTAGTTGGCAGGTTTATTTATTAGAACATTCATATTTTGACGTAACAAGTAGCAATACAGGCATTTTCACAGCCATTGTTTACAAACCAAAGCGGGTTTTCTAGCAATGGCTTTGGTAGATTGATAAATGGTGAGGAAGAAAGCATACATTTTCCCTATATATAGGAGATGAGCATCCTCATTGTGATGTGTATCTTGGGAAGGAAAGCAACCCCTTCTTTTAGTGTGTTGGACAAGTTAAAGGTAACTTTTATGAAAAAGTATTTCGTATTAAATGATACCATGTTATCTTTATCATTGACTTTTGATTAGAAGAAATTATCTTTATACTTCTTAGCCCATTAATTATAGATAAAAAAGAAGAAGGGAATTTCATTTAGAAATGAGGATAAAAAGGAAAATATACAAATTTTCTTAATTATTTTTTCAAATCAATTAATTTATTTTAATAGTGTTAAGCTACATGAGAGTGATTGTAAATTATTTTTTTATATTTTTTTTTATAGGAATTGTAAATTATTTTGAAAAGCAAGGAAGGTTTTTGTACAATTGGAAATAATGGGGAGGTCAATGTAATATAAGTAAACCTCTAGAAAGGTCATTGCAATATTTTCACATTTTGTTGTCAGCACTTATTAACAAAAGATATAATAATTATGTGAATTTAATGTCAATAAGGAAGAATTATTGCTTAATAAATGTCTTGACTCATTAAATATATCTTAAAATTAATTTTTCTAGTCTTTAATATGTACCGTAATGTAATACCTATTCCTATTATTTAGCTATTCAATTGTTTGGTTATAATTTTGTTTCCGGGAATAGTCCTTCCTTATAAATAGCTATTCTTTAAAATGAGAAGTAACTATTCCTCTCTAAAAGATTTGTAATATCTATTCCTTAGTAGGAGTAATAATTTCTAATATTAATATATTTTCAAATAAACAAACTTTTCATATCCACGTAACAATTGTGGAAATAAAAAATCATCAAAAAAATAACTCATCTCTCTCAAATTTAAAATATATTATTTTCTAGGAAATATAAGTGTATGAGTAAGATATTTGCTAAAATAGATCTTTAAGTTTTATTATAATATTACAACTTACAACCAAACTAATGAATATATATATTTTTTGAGAATCTACCAAACTAATGAATAGGTTTAGTTATTCCATTATAACAGATTTTATTTCCAGTAATAAAGATTACGATTCTTGTTGTAATCTATATTTAATGTACCAAACATGTTCTAAGTAAATGAGAATTTCATTTAGAAATGAGGATAAAAGTGGAAATAAAAAAAATAGAATTATATTTTGAATTCAATTAATGGATTTTAATATTGTTAAGGTGCAAGAGAGTTGTTGTAATTTATTTTGAAAGTCAAGGAAGAACTTTGTAGTTGGTACAATTGGAAATAAATGTGAGGTGACTATAATTTCATTAAATTTTAGGAAAGGTCAATTTTTTTCAGCACTCATTAACAAAAGATATAATAAATATGTGAAGTTGATTCTCAAAAAAAAAAGAAAGAAAAAAAAAGTGAAGTTAAGATCAATAATTAAACATAATTGCTCATTAAATATATTGACTCATTAAATGTATTTGAAAATTAATTTTTCTAGACTTAGATTTTAAACATCTTGCTATAAATATGCTTGATTAATATTTGCATTAATTATTTTGTCTTACATTAATAAATACACATAGTTAATTTTCTAATGTGAAATATACTTGCTTAAAAAAGTCTTGATTAGGGGTGTACAGCTAACCTAAAATTCTACTAAATCCAACCTGATCTAATCCAACCTGCCAAATTAGGTCCGTTTATTGGGTTAGGTTGGTTTTTGAGGGTTGTTGGATTGGGCTGGATTGTCAAGTTTATTTTATTTATTTATTTTTTATAGTGGGTCGGGTTAGGTGCGAGTCAACAAATTCACAATTCCACCAAACTTGACTCAACCCACCTATATTTAATATATATTTTAAAAACATATTATACGATTTTATTATGGCATAAATGCTCTTTTCATCCCTACATTTTGGGGTCATTTCTATTTTGGTCCTTATATTTTTATATTACCACTTTTAGTCCCTAAACCAATTAACGCGTGATATTTAAGTCCTTATCGTCACTCAACTAACAAAAAAAGCTGACGTGGTAAATAGTGTATTGTTGACACAGTAAATGTTGACGTGGCGAATAAAATAATAATAAAAAAATTATTTATTATTTAATAAATGCCAAGTCAGCATAAAATAATAATAAAAAAATATTTTTTCATTTTTTTTCTAAATTCTTTTAAAATAAAATAAGATATTTAAATTAAAAAAAATTTATTTCTTTCATTATTTTTTTTTGAAGAACATGTTCATGTTCCTTGGGTTCATCCCCAGAAATTTTCTTGAGAAACAAACACACAAAGAAACCCAAAAAATTCAGCTCAAAAAAGAAATCATAAGCTCAAAAAAGAAATTCAGTCCTCATTTTCAATCCTGCAAAATAATCAAATCCCTAAGCCATAAGCCCAGAAAGTTCAAAACTAGAAAATCATCAAATCCCAGAAGCCACAACCCACACTTCTTCAATCACCAAACTCACATTGAAACCTAGAACCCAACCAGGACAACTTCGTCATCGTAGAACCTAGAACCTAGCAACCCAGAACCTAGCAACCATTTCAACAACTTCGTCCTCTCGCACACCATCTCCACCACCGCAAGCTTCACCTCCACCAGATTCTCCACCGTTGTGAGCATGTTATACACCGTAGCCATCTCATCGGGATCAAAAGCCATCTCATGGGGATCGAGATGGTGGGTGCTAGGTTCGACTAGGTTTGCTGGGATCTGGCCTTTCTCTTCGGCTTTGCTCGGTGATCGTTGGTGGGTTTGACTGGGTTTGATTGGATCTAGGTTTAGAGAAAGAGATGGCTTCTCTACCTCTCTCACGCAAAGCGAAGCTTCACACCCCTCAGTCCTCACCGTGTTCGAGGCCCACCGTCGCAAGCTTCACACCACTCGGTCTCCTCAGTTTCTTGGCCTCAAGAGTCAGCACGGTCTCTGGTCTGATTCCGATTACGGCTCTGATGTCATATTTCTCTTCTCGATATCGAAATCTGGCCAGAGCGGCGTAGCTTTTTCGATAGGAATTTCGGAGTTTGTTGGTGGGTGTTGGGTTCGATTTGGTTCGTTGGTTGGGATTGCAGGGTTTGTTGTTGTTGTTGGTCTGATCGGTGATTGTTTCTAGACATTTGGGGTTTGGGGTTTGCTGGAGATTTGGTTTTAGCGTTTGTTGGGAATTTCGCATTTTGAAATTTCTTTTTGTTTTTTAAGTTATTAACTTGTTGTGGTATTCGAAATTTCTTTGATTATGGTTTGGTTTGGGAGTGGATGAGTTGGGTGCTTTGCTGGGTTTCTATTCTTTGGATGGTTTGGTTTGGGTGTGGTTTCATGTGGGTTTTCCTGTGTTTGCTCTGGTTGATGCTCTTTGATTTGGTGATGTTCATTTTTTTTTTCCCTGTTGGTTTGATGTTCATGTTCTTTGATGTTCATGCTCTTTGACTCTGGGTTTACTCTTTGATTCTGGGTTTGATGTCGTTACTGGGTTTATTTTTTGATTTAAGAAGAACATTGAAGAACAAGTTCTTATGTTCTTAGATTTGTAATTTTTTGTTTTTAATTTAATTAAAATTAATTTAGATGCTGATGTGGCATTTTTTGATGTCAAAATAGATTTTTTTAATTATTATTTTAATGTGCCGTTAGCCACGTCAGTTATTTTCGCCTGTTGGCTGACGAAAAGGACTAAAATAACAAGCGTTAATTGGATTAGGGACTAAAAGTGGTAAAATAGAAATGTAGGGACCAAAATAGAAATGACCCCAAAATATACGGACGAAAAGAGTATTTACGCCTTTTATTATTTGTTCATTTGCTTATCAGCTAAATTGGAATAGAACAATATAATATACTACAAACTATAAGATAATAATATTTTTTCATTTTTAGTTTGTTTCTTATGAACTGAATTGAGATAAAACTATTTGATATCTTACTAACTAAATGAAATGTCATTTGGTTTGATACTTTGTATATGATGGTGCAATTACTTAGAATTTTCAGATGGCAGGGGTAGGAAATAAAACTATTTGATTTGGTTATTTGTGTTGGTTTAATGCACTAAAAACAAATTTATAAGATTATAAATATGCTATTGTTTGAAATTTAAAGCATCAATAAAATATTTTGTGTTGGTTTGGTACTATATTAAGGTTTCTTAGGTTATGAATTTGTTCATATTTGTGTTGATATTGTTCTAATGCTCAATTATATTAAAAAAAAAAAAAAATGCCCCACCCGTGGGTCTAGCCTGATTCAAGTGGTTTGAGTTAGATTTTTTTCAAACTGACCATGGTGGGTTGAATTGAAAAAACCCTCAAGCTCGGCCCAACTTGATCCATGCATACCCTTAGTATTGATATACACTAACCTTATCGCACATGCTCCTATGTGTAAGCTCAAAGATCTTTCTTTTTTGTATGTTTTTTTTTTTTTTTTTTAATGTTAGTCTTTTAATCATTTGATTCGAAGGTTTACATTTAGTTCAATGAGATTTATGTGTTACCAATCACCAAAATAGATTTGTGTGTGATGAGATCTAACACCAAAATATGAACATTGAAATTATTTTGTGTTTAGATATGGGAGTGTTCATTGTTTATAAGTTTTTATTGTGACTGCATTTGTATGGAATTGTTTATTCAATCATTTTAAGAAAATATGACGTGTAAATATTGGTTTTCTAAGGCTTATTATAACCTTTCCTCTGGGGGGTGTCGAGCCCACCTGCCCAAACCCGACCCATAACCACCCGATCTGATTGCTCTGGCGGTTGGACTGGAGTCTTGACACCAGCGAGTCGATTTTGGATCTCCTCCTTTAAAACCCGTGAAACTTAACCTGCTTGATGACCATTAACTCTGGCTATATTTCTAGATTTTTTACCACATTTTTAGCTAAATCCAGCAATTTCAGGCACGATATACACCGGATCTGGCTGAATCCTACGATTTCTCCGCACGATTTGGCAGAAATCTCATCGGATCTAGTTGCGTTTCGGTGGATTTCGGCAATTTTTTAGTTTCACCTAAAACCGATAACCACCCGTTGGCAACTCGAACCGACAAACCTGTTACTATTACGGGTCAGTTTCGGGTTGGGCACAAACCTAACCCGAACCAACCCTTAGTGAAACTCATCAAAAGCTTTCTTACTCACCACCTCTATCTTGTTCACACTCTTAATTGATCTGCTGGACTATTTTTCCATTTATATTTTGCAATGCCTTCGATACAATTCTAGTTATGGTTGAGTTGATATGCACACCCATACTTAGAATAATATTCAATGAAGGTAATAATATACCATCCCTCTATGTGCCTTATATCTCAAGGGTCCACATATATCAAAGTGGATCACCTCCAATAACTCTAAGGGTTGACATCTTTTCGTTGATGCATGATTCACTCACACATACACTAAAATCATTATAGCTCAGATTAGGTAGCAATCCACTTTTACTCGTTCACTCAAATCTTTTTTGATAACGTGATGTAATCCGAAATGTCATAAATAAGAACCACTTAACACATCTGAGGGATAGGAAGTAGTGCTTTATTATGAATTTATGATTATTATCAAAGTAATGCTAGGATAACATAAAATTGCACAACTTTTGCCACAACTTGCCTCGTGACTAGTTGTGAATAGTGAACACACCTCTACCACTCACAACTTGCCACATGGTGAGTTGTGGCAAAAGTTATGCAAATTTATTTGGCCCTAGCATTACTCTTATTATCAACCAAGTACATATATCATCTATCCTTAGGCCAAATAAAGAAATCAATATTAAATTCCTAGCAATATCAAGTAGGGTTGTTCAAAAAACCAAAAAAACTGAACCGACCAACCAGATAAAACCGAAAAATACAATTTGATCTTTTCTTTTAAGGGACCTGGTCAAGTCTCGATATTTCAATATAAAAAACTAGGGTCTTGATCATGGTCCTGATTTTGGAAGAAATAACCCCATACTAGATCGGATTGGACCGAATTGTTAAAAAAAATTATTTTTTTAATTATTATTATTATTATTATTTTAATTATTATTATTGAACGATCATTGGGGCTTTTTAATATTTTTATTTATTTATTTTGTGCCACAAAGGTGTCAATTATTATAGTTATAGTGGGTGGAAGAAGATGTTAGAGTAGTTAAAAAAGTTATATAGGGTCCAAATTGATTTGTATGAAAATATAGGGACCAAATTGATGGTGACTCCAAAATATAGGGATTAAAATGAGATTTTTGCAAAAAAAGAAAAGAAAAAAAAAAGAAAAAAGGAAGACATTAAAAGTAAGAAAAGTTATGATAAACACCTCCTTTAATATTTTTTTTTTGAAACCCCTTAGAAAATTAAAAATCCATCACCAAATGATTGTAAAATACATAATTAAAATGGCCTTACAAACAAAATTTGACATAATTTTATTGAAGATTCATTTAATGCTCAAGTTTGCAGGCAAATTTCAATAATTGCTCAATTTATTGATTGCTGAGTTGTCTTATGGCTTGAATGGAGGGGGGAAGGAGGGAGAGTAGAGGGGAGTAGAATAGAGTTGGTTAAAAATAAGTTAATTTTCTGTTAAATCTACTTTACTCTATTCTACTCCTCTTCTTTTTCCCTCAATCCAAACGGACCATTAGTGTTATCATTTGAAACATAAGACTGACCAAACCTCATTGACCCTATAACCACTGAAGCTAAGGCCCAAAGGCTAGATCAAATGTCACTCAAATCTAAACAAGCTTTTGAAATAAAAACCTAATACCATTACGGTTAAACTTTTCAAAACTGGTCACCTGATTTCACTATCATGAACAAAAACTAACTTTTGATTTCTATTGTTTAATTAGAAATTATTGGTAAGATTTCATACTAACACCAAGCAATTTTCTTGATTTCTTATACACTGATTGTCTGGTCCCATGCTCCATTTTCCGTCACTTTGCCAAATCATGAGGACTTCCATGATCTTATAGTCACTGCCATGAAGCGCTTAAATCTCCTTGATATGGTTTTTATAGCTGCTTGGATGATTTGGGGTAGCTGATACGCATAACTATTTGAAAACAAAGGCTATCAGCTATTCTATTAGGTCCCAGGCTTCCATACATACTCTTGAGTTCCTCGAAGTTTATAGAGCAACTCTAGTTCCGCCTGGTCTAGGGATCGTCAAATGGCAACTTCCTAGTTTGATGTCAACTTTGAAGATGGCATACAACAACCTGTAGCCTGTAGGCTTGGACTCATTATTTGTAACTCCAAAGGGGAGATAATGACTACTTCATGTGAGAGACTAGGCAAAGGGAAACTTTTTGTGTACAACATCCCATGCCATGAGAAAAGCGTTGAACAGTCAAGTTAATGACTTTCTTGAAAGCATTTATGGAAAGTACGTTTGGTGAAGTTACTGAATTCACATATCAGATTTGTCCATCACAGATTTCTTGGATTTTAGAAGACATTTCTTTGATTTGTGAGAGTTTTAAATCTTTTTTTTTTCTTATAGCAGTGTTCCTTTGAAATGTAATCCTACTTCTTAAGTTCTTTTGCTCTTACAACTGATGCCAAATAGAACGTGAAGGTTATGGTCTGTTTGGACTGAAGGAGAGTAAAGTAGAGTAGAGTAGATTTAACACAAAATAAGTTAATTTTGTGTTAAATAAGTTAGGATAATAGAGTAGTGTTGGATAAAAATAAGTTAATTTTTTGTTAAATCTACTCTACTCTACTCTCCTTCCTTCCCCCCTCCATTCAAACAGGCCATTACTCTTGATTTTAGAAACCTTGACAATTTAATATACCTTGTCACCTTAAGAATTTTTTTCATTTTTAAATTTTTTTTTGGTGATTTTGGACTTATTGTTTATTTATGTGTTTGTTGTAAATAAAACATATTTTTAAAAGTTCAAATTGTTTAATGGAGGCAAAGGGACTACAAAGTTCTTCATTGGAGCTATTAAGGGAAACTATATATATATACATGATTCCAAGTTATGTTTTGTGATCTAAAACACATAATCATAAATAAAAATTATTATTATTATCATTGCAATATACAAAAATCATGGTGCATATGTATATTGTTTCATAAATGTTTGCCTCTTTTTTTCATAAAGAAAACAATTTTTGAAGCAAATTTCTCAATCTTACGCTTAGCATTTTGTTATGGTTACATTCTTAATTACTTGATAAATATGGTTACAATGGATATGGGAACAACGTCATCCATTACATCAGTGGAATAACACATGCACATGTGGGATGAATTAATATATTATATATATATATATATATATATTTTTTTTTTATAATTTCTTTCATATGTTTAAATAAAGTTTATTTTTAAGTACATATTTATGCTAAGAATGTTTGTAAAATGCAAGTTTATTTTCATAATTTGATATTACTATTAGAAGATTAAATTCTTAGGTTGATTAGTTGAATATTATTTCTTATAATATTTGCTTCCATTTATAAAAGTGGTAGCAAATAATTTTCTTTTAATTGAGTTTTTTTTAATAGAGAGAGATATTAAATGAACGTTAAGACTTAAGGACTTAATTACAAGTTTAGAGCATTGTGTAATGAAAAGGAAATTAGAAAATTAGAATTTTTTTTTTCTTCTTCTTCTTAATAGATCGGTTAGACATGTATTGACGAAATCGTTTTATGTATACATATTTTTATATGCATTAGAGTTTCAGCCATATCCATCATTCTAAACTCCGACATTGGCTAAACTCCTCATTTCCTTACTCGATAATGTTAGTAATATTATAATGATTACGTCTTCTGAAAACAATGAATACCAACTTTGAAGGAAATGAATAAAAGTATATACAGACTCTTAATAATGTCTTTAATAGTAATAATATAACCCTACTTCATATATATATATATATAAAGAGAGAGAGAGAGAGAGAGAGAGAGAGAGAGGTTATTTACATGTTAAATTTTAAAAAAATATGTATACTCTTATCCCATTTTATTGTATTCGTCCTCTTTGTACAACCTTTTTCTTTAAATTTTATATTTCAAAAAAAAAAAAAAATTATAGTTCAAGTTTGAATTCTAGCATAAAAGATCTCAAATATATATAAATATATATATATATATATATTTATATTTATGTGTATAAGTGTATAACATAGCACAAAAAACATAAACTTATGGAATGAATTAAAACACACATTTTTTTTTAATTAAAAATTCATGGTTATGTTTAGGTTTTAAATTCAATAAAGATTTACAAATAATGAAGGATAAGTTGCTAGATTTTAAGATGTGGATAAGGGTATCGACAACTAATGGAACTTCAATAACCATCATTAACTGTTCTAGCTTACCACATGTTTAGGATGCTTTAGTCAACATATTTAACAAAAATAATAAATACATTATGTTTATTTAGGCCAAAATTGGGTTTTACCCATTTCAGTCGAACTTTCTAGCAAAATGCCCAATGTTTAAAACTATTTAAGGATATGTCCCTGTTTTGAAACTCGATTTTCTAAAAACTCGATTTTTGGACAATCAAGTTATAGTGAAATGAGACTCAAAAAAAAAAAAAAAAAAAAAATTCTGGAACTTGAATTCCACTTGAATATTTTCAAGGAACTCGAGTTCTACAAATTTTTTTTTTTTTTTTTTAATTTTCAGTTCGCTATAACTCGACTGTCCAAAAATCGAGTTTTACATTGAAACTCAATTTTTAGAAAATCAAGTTTCAAAACAGGGGCATTTTCCTAAATAGTTTCAGACACGAGACATTTTGCTGGAAAATTTTGGCGAAATGGACAAATGCCCATTTTGGCCTGTTTATTTATGAATGCTAAGCAACACAAATCTAGCGTACAAGAAAAGTGAATCAAGTAAAATACCCATCATATATTTCAAAATTTTAATACACTCACAATATAACATAAACAAATTAAAATAATAGTAATTATATAATAATTTGACCATATAGTTAGGTCCAGATATGACATATATACTAATTCTTTGAAAATAATCCAAGTTTGTTGAGATTAATTAAAAATTAGAACCCCCACTTTCTTGACATGAGATTGTTAAATAAACCACTAATGGAACTTCAATAATTAGCATTAGAGCATCATTTGAATAAAGGCATAGACTGCTACTTATGTCTTTTTTGGGAACCCAAGGAGGACTATGTGTTGATTAAAACTCTAAAGACTAAGCTCTCCATTTGTCCAAGGAAAACACATACAAACATAAAGAATTATACAAGCAAATATTATGGTAAAAGTAAACAATACTTCTATAACACTCATTAGGGATTCAAAGATAAATACAATCTTATACATAAATTTCTTTCTTTTGCTACAAATTGAATAACAATACATTTTTTATAAAAAAAAATTCATCAAATGGAATCGGCTTCATATTCTTTTAGAGTATAATCTAGCATCTATTTGTCTCTCCCTTCTATTGTATACCCCCAAATTTTGCATGCCAAAACAAAAATTAGAGAAAGATTAATAATAATAAAAAGAATTCCTAGACAAGTATTGTAACACCCCAGGGTTTAAAAACAATATTATTGGGGACATTTTTGTAAATTTGCCAACATGATATTTTATTGTGTGGTCCAAAACTTTACTATCACAAATCCATTAAAATATTTCTCTCCTCCCAGCTCTGGAACGTACTATGCACACGCATGGTTGTGTATGAGCACACATGGTTCCAAACATGTGCGTGCCCAAAATTTGACTGCACTACTTGCTCGACTTCAAATGATCATAACTTACTTATTTTAAATTCAAATTATACAAAATTTATGTTCAAATTAAATCCCAGGATCTCTAATTTCCAATGAAACAAACCTCACTTACTGGTGGATAAAAAGTTATGGCCAAATCAATGAATAAATGTCATTTTTCAGCATTATTTTCAAAGTGATTTGAGCACTTTTGGGTTGTGATCACCTTTGAACTGTTGAGAACTCTTTAATTACTTTTGGTTGACGTATGTCAAGCTCATCATTGGGGACGGGAACCAAAGGTTATTAACGGGTATAAAATGAGGTGTCTACAACTAGCCAACGAAGACAAAAGAACCCAATTGATGGGTTGATGAATGAAGTAGGGGTGTGGTGCATGAATGGGACAACTATTGCCAATATGACTGAAGATTATTTCCAAAAATTATTTACCAAAACACAGAGGGATAGTTTTAATGTTGTCTTAGATTTGGTGGATAGGGTGGTGAGAGATGGTATGAACAAAACACTAGTCCTACCTTATACAGTAGATGAGGTTTGCGTAGCACTATTCCAAATGCGCCCTTCAAAGTCATCAAGCCCAGATGGTATGTCCCCCTTTTTATTTCGAAAATATTATCACATAATTGGGGATGAAGTGGCCGTGGCTGTTCTATCAGTCCTAAACTTAGGTCACGTACTACATAAAATGAATTATTATTATATATTGTGACAATCCCTAATAAGAACAACTCACACTGCATGTCGGATTGCCACCTTATCAATTTAGGAAATCTGATCTCTAGAATTGTATCTAAAGTTCTGGCTAATTAGGTGAAAACTATTTTACCATCCACGATTTTTGATTCTCAAAGTGCATTTGTTCTTGACGAACTTATTACTTGCACTGCCATTGTAGCTTTTGAGATGTTACACCGGATGCAAAACTAACAGAGGGCCAAGATAGATCACATGGCAGTCAAGCTTGATATCAGTAAAGCATATGATAAAGTGGAATGGGGTTTCTTGAGGCATATGTGGACTTTCTAGAAAACTGGGTTAATCTAGCAATGCAAAGTGACACAACAATATCATCCTATTCAGTACTTATCAACAAAAAATCCCCAATGTTTTATTACTTTTTCCCGAGGTATAAGGCAAATTGATCCCCTAGCGCCCTATTTATTTTTATTATGTGTTCTATTGAGGAAGGCCACGAAGACACAACAAATAAAGGGGATTATGTCTTGTCATGGTGGAGTGCATATTTCTCACCTCCTATTTGTTGACAATAGCCCACTCTTTTGTCACATAACACCCTCAGAAGCCCAACACCTAATGAACATACTTGGCAAATATGAAGCAGCATCAGGGTAAGCAATATATAGATAGAAGACTTTGCTATTCTTTAATAAAAATACTAGACCGGGCACTAAGGAGGAGATATGGAGTTTACTGGGAGCCCAAGTAATGATTGATTATGAGAAGTATCTAGGTTTATCTATGGTATGTGGCAAATTAAAGGTTAGTACCTTCAAGGGGATTCAAGAGAGGGTATCCAAACGAGTGTTGAGTTGGAAGGAAAATTATATCTCTAAAGCTGGTAGGGCGGTCCTTATAAAATACATTGCACAAGTAACGACATACTTTATGAGTATCTTCAAACTCCCAAAGACTTTATGTGATGATATAAACTCCATCTAGCTAAGTAATGGTGGGGGAAAAATAGGAGAGAGAAAACAATCCATTAGATAAAGTGGAGTAAGTTATGTGCTCCAAAAAACCAAAGGGGTATGAGGTTTAGAGACATCAATGCTTTCCCGATGTGCTCTTTCATGGAGCAACCCTTCTTTTGTTTGGTGTAGCTTACTACAAGCACTTACTGATTCATGAAGGCTCTAAGTGGCATGTAGGTGATGGAATAACAATTTGAATGACTACTCACAAATAGCTACCACGGACCCTTGTCTTTCGAATAGAAGAACCTTACAACCTTGTTGGGCTACAAGTAATATTATCACAAAACTGTAAATCCAAAATAATAATCATACAAGAACGCAAGTATTTATGTGGAAACCCCTTTCTCCTTAAAAGGGGAAAAAATGGGACAAACTCCGAATAATTTTCCTATTATCAAATTAATTAAAATAATTCTCAAGTTTACGCCTAACTTGAGATCCACCAAATACAATAACAAATCCTTTAGTGTATGTCTCACAACTAAAGAAAAATATTTGTTTTTCTTTACTCTCACACACTCTCTTTTTGTGTCTCATGGCTAAAGAAGACCCTTCTAGTTTTTTTTTTTTTTTTTTTGCTCTCTCACACACACACTCTCTGTGTCTCATGGCTAAAGAAAAATCTCATTGTTTTTCTTTTCTCTCATGGCTAAAGGAAACCCTTCTTATTTTTCTTTGCTCTCACACACTAATTTTTTTTATCTCAAAGGCAACACTTTGCTCTCTCCTCTCTAGCTTTCTTCTCTTTGTCTTTCCATTTTCCACGTAGCTCTCTTTGGCTATCTCTTTTTATGTGTCACCTCTTTTTTTGGTATTTTGAAACATCAAACAAAACTTCAAAAAATACGAAAATCCATTTTTTTTTCTCTCTTGATTTCACACTCTATATTTCCTCTCCCTATAGGGAGGACACTAGGGCCAAAGTCATCAAATTCTTTATAATATATATATATATAGTGTGGTATCAGAGCCATTCTTTTCTGGCCGGTGATAGTGTGGTTGTGTTCTCTGTTGTCTATTTGTGTCTACCCGAAACTTTGATACTCCTTTGTTGTGTTCCCTTGGCGCCACCCTAGTCATAAAGTGAATTCCCAGAACCGAACAGTAAGGCCCGTTTGAGCTAGGAGAGCGTGTAGAGTATGAGAGGTATAGGATTGGTTAGGCTATGTGTTACAAAATGCAACAGTGTTAAGAAAAACATGATAATTGAGTGTTGAACCTAGGATAGTATGGATAGGTTGTGGAGATCCAACTACTCTGTCAGCTCCAGGACTGGTTGTCCTCCTGATATTGTAAATGAAGAAGATCACACTGTTAAAGAAAATGAGTTTCCTAATTTTCAGAAATGGAATATCCCCAAAGTTGATACTAAAACTGTTTATAAAACTGGTTGAACTGAAAATGCTTGGTATTCTACTTACAAAGTTAGAACTGTTGAACAAACATTTTCTATTTCAAAAACTCATGAAAAATGTTGCTTGTTTTCCAAAAGAAATATTAATGATTTTCTTACTAAAAAATTTAGTTATTTGCATATTGGACTTGTTCAAGTTGCTGTTAAACCACTCACCCGAAAGGGTATTAATGCTTCTGTTCTCATGTGTTTACGAGATGCTAGATTTAAAGTCTTTTCTGATAGCATTCTTGGTATGATTACTGCTTCTATGTATGATGGTCTTTTTTATTTTAATTGTTATCCTGATATTACTCTTGCTTTGGATGATCCTAATATTGTTGAAGCTTTGACGTTAAATGTTTTGACATCTGGTTATAACATGGCAGAAGGTAGCAAGCCTTTTGCTTTGATTTATCGCATTTATTACAGACTTTTAGGAACTCAATTGAATCTTGGTGCTAGGATCAATAGAGAACTTGCTGGTAAAACCATGTTAATCCAATGTTCAATTGCTGATGCTAAGACTCATGTCCAAAAAATGATTCAATGGCAAGACTTACTCTTCCCACTGAATGTTTGTTGGAACAAGAATCTCCTTCTGCTAAACCTGTTTTTGATGAGCTAAATCTCACTCATATTCAACATTATCTTGATGGCACCGTTAAAATAAGTTTTCATGATAACCAACCATTAAGAATCAACGAAGGAAGACATTCCTTTGTTGGATCTGAGAGTATTTCAAAAAGGGATCAATATCTCAATGATTTTTTGCAAAAGAATCTTGAAAAACCCACTGATTTGAAGCTAAAAGGTGTCTCAAGTAATAAATCCCAAGTTAGTACTACCTTTTACTCTACTAAACCAGAATCTTCCTCTCCATATAGCAGAACTGCTATTGAAGAAGAAGAAGATGTTAAACCTCCTGTGTCACCATCTTTTTCTGATTTTCAAATAAATGCTGAAACCCCTATTTTCGAAAGTCAATTAAGAGTTTTAAATGTTCTGAATGAGAACTTTGAAATTGATATGGTTGCTAACTGCTATTGAAGAAGAAGAAGAAGAAGATGTTAAACCTCCTGTGTCACCATCTTTTTCTGATTTTCAAACAAATGCTGAAACCCCTGTTTTCGAAAGTCAATTAAGAGTTTTAAATGTTCTGAATGAGAACTTTGAAATTGATATGGTTGCTTTGTATAATGAATTCATTTCTGCAAAAAATAGAGAAAAAAGAAAATATTACCAAAAGTACTTTTGCTTAGTCTGAAAAAGATCGTGTCAAAAGGAAATGGAAAGAAAAAAATGAATCAATTGAAAAAACACATTTTGTTTTTTGATTTTCTTGAAAACTATTATGTTTCAAAAGATGAAGTTTCCCAAAATCATTTGAATGTAATAAAGAAATCAAATTTTGTTAAAGAATATAAAACCATTGTTAGGTCTAGCCATCCGCCTCTAGAGATAGTCTTAATAACCTGTAAAAAGACTAAAGTGAAGGCCTCCCCTTTTAAAATTGCTAATGCCGATACTCCTGTTTTCAATATTATTGAACAAAAAATTTTTACTAATGAATCTCTGCATGTTATTGGTCAACAACTTGATCGTATTAAAGAAAAAATTGTTGAAACAACTACTGTTTCAAAATCTGAGAAACCTTTGATTGATTAACCCAGTCAAAGAGAAAAGATGAATTTCAAAACTTCCTAGGCTAAAACCCTTGACATTGTTAAAAAAATGCTTGCTGATTTAAAGGTTAAAACTGAGAGTACTTCTACAAGTGCTGCTCGAATTATTTCAAGAAATGAGAAGGAAATTGTTTCTGAAGAAAATACAGATTCCGACTCATTATCTTCTGTTTCTACTAAAAAAGTTTTTGATGATGATTTACCAGAAATTAAAAGATTTGTTGGAAAATTCCCATGTCTTTTACAAAAAATTGGTATTCAAAACCTACTCCTCCTAATATGCAGTTTGAAGAAAGATCTTTTCAAACCCAATTTTCTGTTTCGTTGATAAAATTTATGAATGAAATATTGATGGTTTGTTTGAATAGAAAATCATTAATAAAATGGGTCATATGTTTATGGTTGGTATTGCTTATATGAATAACCATAATCTTGACCACCCTGAAATTGTTGACCTTCTTGTTACTAGTTTTTCTGGCACTCTTCATGGATGGTGGGATTCATATCTCACAGAAGATTCCATAGAATTTATTAAAACAGATATTAAAAAGAATGATGAAGGTTTCCCTATTTTTTATGAGTATTGGTCGAGGTATTCCTGATGGTGTCAATACCTTAATCTATACTATTCTTAAACATTTTGTTGGTACTCCATCCAATATTTCGTCTCAAATTTTTGATTATCTGAACAATTTGAGATGTCCTACTATGTTTGATTACAGATGGTACCAAGATGTGTTCATTTCCAGAGTCATGCTCCGGAAAGATTGCTACAAGCCTTATTGGAAAGAAAAGTTAATTGATGGTCTGCCTCTTATCTTTGCTCATAAGGTAAAACAAGAGTTAATTGGTAAAAATGATTCCATTGATTATGATAACTTAACTTATGGTGATATTTTAAGTACTATTAAAAAACTTGGAATTAATATGTGCAATGATGAAAAGCTATTAAAATACCAATTAAAAAAAGAAAAGAAAAGCTAAATATGAAATGGGTAATTTCTGTGAACAATATGGTTTACCCCATATTGCTTCTTCTAGGCAAAAAGGGAAAAAACATGATAAAATTCACAAAAATTATAGCCATAAAAAATATAAAAAATACAGAACCAACTATGTTAAACCCAATGATTTTTATGCTAAAAAGAAAAATTTGGAAAAGGTAAATGTTTTAACTGTGGTAAACCTGGACATTACAGTAAAGACTGTAAACAAAAACCTGGTAAGTTAAAAAATAAGTTTAATATGTTAAATATTGATGATAAAGAGCAAGAAGAATTATTCTGAATCCTTGAATCAAACAATTTGTCTGATTCCTTGGAAGAGGATTTTTCTTCCTCTTCCGATTCTTGCTATCAATCTACTAATGATTCTTCTGATTCTCCTAATATTAAAATTGGTTGTAAAGATTCCTGTTGTAATGTTATTAAATCTGTTAATGTTCTCACCAAAAGTGAAGAAAATGAAAGTTTGTTGATTAAATTAATAAGTCAAATTGAAAACCCTGAATTGCAAAAAGAATATTTAGATAAGCTTAAGAAAAATTTGATAAAAGATGAAACTGGTAAAAAACTAAAATAAACTATAAGTTTTGAAGAAACTTTGGAAAGATTTAATAAAAAAAAAATCCAAAGATTTAACTGTTAATGATCTTCAACATGAAATTATTGTTGTTAAACAAGAAATAATTGAGTTAAAAAATGAATTTAAAAACATTAAAAGTGATAACAATAATCTTAAACAAGAATTATTATTGTTAAAAATTGATAAAAGCCTTGATAAACATCAATCTGATAATGAACAAGATGAGTACAAAGATGGAGATGAATCCTGTCAACAGACTCTTCTTTCTGATAAAGGTATTGCTAATGTTTTCAATGATTCTCAATTTAATCTTGTTAATAAAGTGCTTCCTCCAAAATGGTTTACAAAAGTTAAAATTGTTGTTTTCCATGATTATCATTTCACTGTTATTGCTATGATTGATTCTAGTGCAGATATGAACTATATCCAAGAAGGATTAATCCCTTCAAAATATTTTGAAAAATCAACTGAAAGATTGGTTTCTGCTAATGGTACTCAAATGAAAATTAAATATGAATTGAATAATGCTCATGTTTACCATGGTAATGTTTGCTTCAAGATTCCTTCTATTCTTGTTAAAAACATGACTGATAAAGTGATTCTTAGTTTGCCATTTATAAATGCTTTGTATCCTTTTCTTGTTGAACATGATGGAATTACTATTGATTCTTTTGGACAGAAAGTAAAATTTTAAATTTGCTTCAAAGTTTGAAATTGATACTAATGATGCTTTAAATTTTATTCATGCTAAAATCAAACATCTTAACTTCCTTAAACAAGAAGTTAGATACAAGAAAATTGCTGAAAAACTTTCTGATAAATTGTTACAATAAAAAATTGATAATTTTTAGAAAATTCTAATTGATGATGTTTGCTATGATATTCCAAATGCTTTTTGGCATAGGAAAAAACATATTGTTGATTTGCCTTATGTTAAAGGTTTTGATGAGAAAAATATTCCTACTAAAGCTCGTCTTATTCAAATGAAAGCTGAAACTGTTGAATTTTGTAAAAATGAAATTCATGATTTGCTTAAGAAAAAACTTATTAGGAATAGCAAGTCCCCTGGTCTTGTGCTGCTTGTTATGTTCAAAAAAATGCTGAGATAGAGAGAGGAACCCCTCGCTTGGTTATTAATTATAAGCCCTTGAATAAGGTCTTAGAATGGATTAGGTATCCCATACCTAATAGAAATGATTTGGTTCAAAGACTGAGTGAATCCGTAGTGTTTTCCAAGTTTGACATGAAATCTGGGTTCTGGCAAATCCAGATTAGTGAGGGTGATAAATATAAAACTGCTTTTACCACTCCTTTTGGACATTATGAGTGGAATGTCATGCCTTTTGGTCTCAAGAATGCCCCTAGTGAGTTCTAGAACATTATGAATGATATTTTCAATTCTTTCAGCCATTTCACCATTGTTTATATTGATGACATTCTTGTTTACTCCAATTCTATTGATGAGCACTGGAATCATTTGTATTCGTTTTTGGATACTATCAAAAGAAATAGTCTTGTGGTCTCTGCTAAGAAAATCAAGTTGTTCCAAACAAAGGTTCACTTCCTTTGTTATGATATTGCTGAAGGACAAATTTGTCCTATTGATAGAGCTATTCAATTTGCTAATAAATTTCCTGATGTTATTACTGATAAAACCCAACTCCAGAGATTTCTTGGATCCCTCAATTATGTTGTTGATTTCTACAAGGATATGAGGAAAACATGTAAACCTCTTTTTGACCGATTACAAAGTAATCCTCCACCTTGGTCTGATGTCCATACTTCCCTTGTTAAATAAATCAAATCCCATGTGAAGACACTGCCTTGTCTAGTTATTCCTACTATCAATGCTTTCAAAATTGTTGAGACCGATGCCTTTGACATTGGTTATGGTGGTATTCTGAAACAAAGAGTTTCCCCAGATTCATCTGAACAAATTGTTCGCTTCTATTCTGGAATTTGGAATACTGCACAGTTAAATTATAGTACGATTAAAAAAGATATTTTATCTATAGTTCTATGTATTTCAAAGTTTCAAAGTGATTTACTAAACCAAAAGTTTTTGTTACGTATTGATTGCAAAAGTGTTAAATATGTTATTGAAAAAGATGTTGAAAATATTGCTTCGAAACATATTTTTGCCAGATGGCAAGCTATTTTAAGTGTTTTTGATTTTTATATTGATTATATTAAAGGATCTCAAAATACCATCCTTGATTTCCTTACTCGTGAATTTCTACAATGTCACAATGGCAAGCAGGCGGTTGAAAGACAAGAATCCTGCCACTGATAATTCAATTGTCAAAAAGGAACCTGTTTCTCCCTTGGAGATTGTTAACCGTTTCACTCCTTTAGGAACCATTCCTAAGCCTAATTACTCTTCTGTTTTGGCCTCGTCCTATGATCCTTAAGCTTTAACCAGTATCCACCAACCTGTTAAAACTGTTTTCCCCAAAGCTTCCAATGCTTCTTAGTATGTTAAAAAACAATGTTTTCAAAACCTGTTTTCCATTGTGCCAAATAGGGCTTCCATTACTGATCCCTTTACACTTGCTACCAGCTACTTTCCCGTAAGGTTTCACTGGATCCCTGAACTTAGTGAGAAAACTATTCAATATTATTCTGATATTTTGTGCCATGAGAAATCAATCACTATTAAAGCCATAATTGATAAGACCAATACTACTAAAATTATTTACCACAGTGTTTTCCTGAATCATATTATTTCTGAAGAAATGTGGGACCCTAACCTTGCCTCCATAAGAAGGCTTCCAACCTCCCTTGTCCCCTATTCATATCATAATTATCTCACTGCCTGGTTCAGATTCACGCTTCATCAAAATGAAAACATGTCTCATTCATGGTTTGTTAATTTTGATAAGGATTTCAATTCTGAATTGCCTCTTTGGTTCATTCGCTAGTGGACCCAGTTTGGCTCTGCTGCTGAAATATTTCTAGTTCAATTGAAGGATTCTTTCACATATTTTACAAGTATGTTCAAAGTTGATTCTTACGGTACTAAATTCCCTCCTTTGCTCCATTTCATCAAAAAATATAAGGTTCCTTGGATCTTGAAATGGCAATATGATAAGGAAGGTGATGTTCCCACTCGCCCCCGGTATCTTAAGTGGTGGGACAAGTTTCCTTACACACAAGCAATTGTTAACAATGTCACCAAATAATTTCCATCTCTAAATGCTTTACCTGCAGTGAAGGTCAATACCCCAGTGCAAATAGTTAATGCACCTGTTTCTACATCTGCTAAAATTGTTAAACCCTTTGCTAAGCCTAGAAAGAAGGGTTCCCCTCTAGATGAAATTTGTAAGAACCCTGATGCTATGTATGCCCTTCTCAAGATGATAGCAAAAGAAAAAGAAGTTGCTGATTTAGAAGATGAACGGTCCTCTAAAGCATCTGTTACAAAAAACCCTTACTATCCCTATAATCAGGAATGGTTTGGTCATGATAAGGAAGACACTTCTAACTTAGTGGAAGATGATTGACTGATTGATTCACTCTATTTTTCTGGCCTGTACAACGGCCAAAATGCTACAATATTTACCCCTAGTGAAGTTTTCACTATCGTATTTCTACTGGCCCATGCAAATGATGATGTTTTGAAAAAGAAGATTTGTAAGGTTGAATTTAATCAACCATCTTGTTGGCTTTATTTTGTGCTAATTTGCTTGTAATTTAGCACTTAGAAACCCTGTATTTAGGTGGGAATCATGTAAGGGTAGTGTGTGAGAGAGTGTGAAGAAATGCTCAAGACTGTGTACTGAAACAGAGACTTGCGACTAGGGGTGTCAATGTTCGACCCAACCTGCGAACACGACATGAACCCGACACGGGTTTTTTCGGGTTAGGGTTGGACCTTAATGGGTTTAGGTCATAAACAGGTCGACTTGAAAGCGACACGATAAGAAACGTGTCATAAGCGGGTCAACCCGCATAACCCGCAATAAACACGTTTGACACGCCAATTTATTTGTGTCAACCCGAAATGACTCACTTAACACAACCCGTTTAACTCATTTAACAAATAAATATTTATTTTATTTAGATTTGTCAAATACCTTTTATATCCAATATATATTTTAAATTTAAAAATAAAAGTGAGTAATTACAAAAATTTATAAGGGATATAATTGGAAATTGAAACTTTACAAACCCTCGAACTACTAATACTTTTTTTTTCTTTTTTTCTTTTTTGGCATAGAACTTGCACAAATATAATTAGATGAGCTTGTGGAAGATGTTATGAATTTGGACATCAACAAAGAATCTATGGATGATAATCGTGGTCATAATCAAGATTAGTCTATTGTTTACTCAAATTCTTTCAATATTGATACTTAGCATTTGACGAGTTCCAAAGATATCATATATATATATATATATATATATATATTTTTGAACTATGTTATTTTATTTTTGTTAAACTTAGTTATTTTGAATTTGGGTTGAAGTGTATGCACTTCTTTTGGAGTGTAAAGAACTTATTTTCTAGATGAATGTTATATTTTTGTTGAACTATATTATTTTGAATGTGAATTGAAGAGTAGAAGTGTATGCATTGCTTTTTGGGATGTAAAAAAAATTATTTCTAGATGGATGTTATATTTAATATTATGTAAGTTGAAATGGGTTGTGTTACATTCATGTCAACCCAACAAGACTCGTTTATTAAGCGTGTCAAATGAGTTGGGTCAGGTCAACCCGCCTTATTAACAAGTCGGGTTAGGGATGAAGAATCATGACACGATTATTAAATGGGTCGGGTTAGGGTTGAGCCATTTAGTCGAATACCCTTACCTTGACACGACACGAACCCGACATGCTAACCCGAATTGACACCCCTACTCGCGACTAGATCTCGCGGGTGGCTCGCGACTGACAAGCCGCCAGAGGATGCACACGAGTGAAGCATGTAGAGAAGCTGAACTGTCATGTCAGCTATAGCACTATAGGACAAAAAGTCCAGACTGGCCATTCAGTTAACTCGCGGCTTGGACTCACAACTCAGTCAAGTCGCGAGACCAAGTCGCCAGTCTACTCTATTTTGAAAAACTGACTCTTTACATTCCTTTCTCATTCTAGTATAAATACTCCTTATACCCATGAAATATAGAGTGCGTTCAGAGAGAATTTTGAGAGAGAAACCCGGCCTAGAGAAAAACAAGATTGACTCATTAACAATCTTTACATAGCGATTCTTCAAATTCCTCAACTCTTACCCTCTCCATTGTTACATCCTTGAGAGGTTTATTAGCCAAATCATTTTCTCCCCATACTCATATCTGTGAGAAGGCTTTTTGGTGCTTGGGAAGCAGTTAGGAAGGGGTTAATTGATATTGGTTGATGCTATAGGCTATAGCGGAATCTGGTAAATTAGAGAAGACAAAAGTTCGGCGTAACCTCGTTGGAGTAGGAGCTTGGAGGGTTTAGGTACACTGGGTAGATTAGGCTTAGAGGGTTTTTTGCTATTCATGTATCCCAACTTCATTCTTTAGTGGATTATTGACCGTTTGGAGGGCGGCAAAGAGGTTTTACGCCGAGGATTTCGGTTTCCTCTTCGATAACATATCGCTGTGTTGTCCTTGTGTTTGCATCTCTCTTCCCTTAATCTTTGCCATTTAATTTCTGCTATGGATGTGATTTTATTTGGTTTAGATTAATTATGTTATCAATTCTGTTTTAGCTTATTTACATTTTCCGCACGTACATTGTTTGTTAATAAGCTTGAATTGGTAATTTGTAATTTGGGGGTCTAAACATTCAAGGGTGTTGTTTTACACACATTTTGAACATTTAAGATTCTTCATCATTTTGGTCATCTCATGCTTTCTTTCGGCACATTTGGCTCTTTGGATTGAAGAACCAAACAAAACCCTTGCTCCTGATGATTTGAGTCAAAAAAGTGAAAAATCACTATTCACTTTTTACTGTTCATTGATTACTGTTCACTTTTTGCTGTTTACTACGCTTTTTTATACCTATTTAAGGGGGGATATCCCTTATGTTAAACACATAATTCTCTAGAGCCAGAACTCTCTTTAGGACTCCTTCTCTGCTTTAGAATTTCTCTCTAGAATTTCCACTACTACCACTATTTCCCTACAAAGCCTACAACTAGAACTAGTTCCAAGCCTTGTAACTATTGAACTGTTTCAATCTTGTAACTACAACTGCTGCAAGTACTGTTATCTATTTTCAATAATAACTACTTTCAGCTTTGTGTTTTAATATACTTGTTGCTACCCCCTTCTTGGATGGTTCTATACTTTAAATTGTTTTGATATACTGCTTGGCTGGTTCTACTGCCTTATTATTATTTTAAATTACTTTGATTATATCTTGCACTACCGCCTTCTTGGTTGGTTTTACTTTGCTTACTTTATTTTCTATATATATATATATATATATATATATATATCTAAAACCGAAGCTTCTGACCTCTCCACAATTTTTCTATATCAGCATTTTATATATATATATTAATTTGATTTAGAACTTTTAAGATATATTCAAACGCAAACACCTCCTCTCCCATATAGTTTTCTATTTTATTTTGGACTTTTCTCTTCTTCTTTAATTCTTTGAAAATTATTCATACAATTTTGTTAATTAGCATATAACATTCACAAGTAGCATAAATCGACCATCACTTGGAACCAAAAGTTAATCGGCAATATGGATGGTAGAAAAACCCAATTATCGAGCTCCAGTACCAAACATGGTGGTTGGATCACCTTCCCATTCATCATTGGTCAACCTCTTTCTCTCTCTCTCTGTCTGTCTAACACAAAGAATTTGTTTGGATCAATATATTTCTTATTTCTATTTATATCAAGTAGGGGTGGTGGCAAGCTTCATACTTGGAGGCGAGGGATGGATATCAAACCTGATCGTATATCTGATTCAGGTGTTCAATGTGAAAACATAAATGCTGCTCTGATTTTCAAACATAGTGAGTGGTAGCACCAATTTGCTTCCAGTCATTGGAGCAATTGTTGCTGACTCTTTCTTTGGTACTTTCTTTGTTGCTGCAGTTTCTGCCTGTATCTCTTTGCTGGTAATACTCTTTACTGTGTGTAGTTTGCTTGCTGGACTCTGTTGTTTGTTTATCTCGAGTTGTATTTAATTTTTCAATATATTTGATTGATAGATATTTTTCTCTCGATTGTGATTCGCTTATGTTCTTTGTGTGTTTGCAAAGTTTATTATTTGGTAGATGTAAAAATTGATTCTCTTCTATATATCTTTTCCAAGTAACATTGTTAATTATTTGCAGGGACGGACCTACACTATGCAAGAGGGGGGCCATTCCCCCCCCCCCCCCAATTAAAAAAAAAAAAAAAAACTAGTATAAAAAAAAATTAAGATTTGCCCTTATATATATATTTGTCTCTCCTCCTCTAAAATATTTAGATATTGACTTACAAGAAAATAAATAAATAAACAAAATTCATGCCCCTTTAACTACAAAACCCAAAAAAAAAAAAAATATGGACTAAACAAAAATCACGCACAAAATAAGAAATACTTATTTAGTATGTTATACTTTGTTAATGTGTTTTTATAATATGAAATGTTTATGAAATACTTATTTTGTAGGTAGTATTTTGTTGAATATAAAATAGATGTTAGTTTTTATTTTCATGAATTTTTTTTTGGTTTTAAGCTTTGCCCCCCTCAGGTATGAATCCTGGTTCCGTCCCTGATTATTTGTGTGATTCGCTTATGTTCTTTACGTTTTTAGGTTTATAATATTATAAGTTTATATTATTATATTACCAAGCAATTGATTTCTTTTTTTATATAAAAGAGATTTCCTATTGCCATGTTATTAAGTCATGAGAGAATGTTATAAATATCAAATATACATGATAGTGTTGCTTATTGTAAATTAATGTATTTGTCTTTGGTTTTGAGATTTGCTTAATTGTTTTATTTTTTATCTCATCGTATTTGCTTAGTAGTTTAAACTTATTGTTCGTGCTTTTTTTTTTTTTAAGTTGACTAAATAATTAGTTTATAAAAATCAATATAAGGCAGACTTTGTTAAGTTAAAGTTATTCATTAAAAAAAAAGTTAAAGTTAATTTATGAAATAAAGCATTTTTTTTAATCTAACCTAACTCATTATGTTTTCTATTCTAACTTATTGCAACTTTTTATTGCTCTCTTAATTTATTTGGGTTGGTTGAAAATTTAGTTCATGTCCATGTTGATGTTGTTTAATTTGGTTGTGTGGAACTTTGTGGACCTTAAAACCTTATATCAAGACCAGTTTTGGTGTGTACTATATCCATAAAGGCATAAATGTGTATAACCACTAAGTCATTACTTGAGATGCTATAGGTGTAAACATGTCTAAAAAAGTTGTTTACAATTTTACAATATCTAAATAAGCAGTATGATTGTCTATGTACAGTTTAATTCTCAGTTTATACTCTATTTGTATTAATTTGAGACTATTTTTTAGAATTCTCAGTTTATGCTCTGCTTGTATTAATATGGGACATTTTTTTTTTTCATTTGTTTGTGAGTGGATTTAACTTAAGTTTAGGGGCTGTGTTTTTGTTAATTTTAATTTAAGTTTGATTAATATTTTTCATTTATTAATTTAATGTTTCATATCAAAGACATGAATTTTTAAGATTGGAATCTTAATGTACAAGAGAAAGAAACAAAGAATTGTTTAAATTTTTGTACAATATAACTTTCCTATGCATTGCACAGGTTAGTGACTAGTATTATCTATTTATAAGACTTTTTTCTATTTCCTTTTTAAACTAGGAATACATTACTTTTTTAACAAGGAATAGGAAAATAATGGAAAATTATTGTGTACTCTTGAAGTATCATAAATGCATACTCCCTTTTCTCACATAAATGGTGGGTCTCACTAATTAAATTTATGGTGGGACCCACCATTCATGTGAGAGGGGGGAGTACGTATTTATGGTACTTCGGAAGTATCTAATAATTTTCCGGAAATAATAGTCTTCCCCTCCACCCTAAGGAAATCTAAATTAATTTTTTGTTCTTCAACTAAAAAACCCAATTAACTTTCCAACAATTTTGAATTTGAGATAATTTCCCAACAATACAGGTTCGAGACCTTATTGATGATAATGTGTTGCAATGGAATAGAGAATTGGCATACAACCTCTTCGACAATCGGTCTGAACAAGATATCCTAAGAGTCCAACTAGGCAACCTTAGCTCGAGGGACAAGCTGATATGGAAGGACACTAGGTCCAAAGTGTTTTCCGTAAAGTCCGCCTTATCAAGTGGCTTTAAGGTTGAACCAGTCACCAACTGGGGAGCAATTAATGGCCCGAATGGATAAAGATCTGTGGAAGATGTTATGGCCTCTGAACATACCCCAAAAAGTGCGTAACTTTTCTCGGAGGGCATGCTCCAACATTCTCACTACCCGAACCAACTTACAGAAATGGAAAGTAAAAGTCGAAGCTACTTGTGCCCTTTGCTGCCAACAAGAAGAGACTGGTAGTCATATTCTATGGGAATGCCCTTCGTTAGTAATGTATGGGCTTTGGTTCAAACGCAAGTTCCAGAAGTACAAGACGAATGTCCAGGACTTTTTCGTGCTTGCTATATATAGCGGAAAAACTCTCTATCATGGAGTTGGAGACCTGGCCAGTGATAGCTTCGGCTATATGGAATGCTAGAAATAAAGTCTACAAAAGAATCCAAGCTCACCCGCTGACTATTTTCAAGGGTGCAATAACATCACTAGAGGACTATCAGTATCAGAGGCTTACAGGGGGTCTTAATGCACATAGGTCCGTTAGGGTCTAGCTTTTCCACCATAGTTTCTTGGTTTTTTCTCTGTTTTATCATGTTTATCCTTCCTGTTTTTTCTCTTCGTGGATCCCAAGCCACTGCTTGGATGGGACCATGTTACCTCCAGGAACCCGTTTGTTATACTTTTTCTTTTGTTATTAATACAAGTTCTTTTTTTTTTTTTTTTTACATAGGTTATTAATACAAGTTCTACCTCTAACTATTCAATCAAAAAAAAAAAAAAAACTCTTCCCTTTATTAACACACTTCTAAATTTGTCTTATTAGTTTTGTTTCTTCTTTACCTCGTCAAAAACATCAAATTTCATGCAATCAAAAACGTAGTTTGTGCATTTTAAATAAATAAAAGAAAAACGAAAAAAAAAAGGCATAGTTTGTGAGGGATTAGAGATATACCCAGCATGAGTTTCAAAGTTGAGACTTACAGCGGCTACAGTAGCAGCAACCCTCCCATGCGGTGATGTAATGGCAATGATACACAAGAAATGAGTATTAGTCCTTAATAGGAACCTTTTTAATGGAATGAAGGAACGACTAACTGTGACAATAAATGTAAACTTACATGACAAAAATGCAAAAACAAAATTTACAAGACTAAAATAATAATTGACCAAACTAAATGGGTATATTAGCTATTAATCGGATCTTTTATTGTATGTATCAATCCATCCTTTAATCTGAAGAAAAAAATATGATGTGATAGTGTTTTATTGTTTGGGGGTAAATAGAGACATTAACACCACATCCTTATTGAACTAGAAAAGAGTTGTGCTAATTAAGAGCGTAGGACGCAACAAGTTGTCACAAAATCTGAGTTGTGAGTCCCTCATGGGTAAAAAAAACAAATTTAAATTAAAAAGATTAGAATATATTTCATTACAAATAAAAATAATTAAAGGTGTTGTGAAAATATTGAAAAATTTTGTTGTGTTTATAGAATTTCTTTATAGAAAATCTAAGGACTGACGGTAGATTAATAACGTCATATGATAAATGCATCTTTGAAATGAAAAAATTTATATTGAGCCCGTACATAAATGGCATTCACCCTCTTTTCTTTCTTTTTTTGTTTGTCATTCGACTAGAAAATGTCTTTTCCGCTCCTTTTTCTCTCCTACCAAACGAAGTGGCTCACCTATAGAAAAAAAAAAAGATGTCGTTGTCTTATAATAAACCCAGAAAAACATGTCGTCCTCTTTGGTTATACTATTATATGCCACAAGGGAAAACCACACGGTCTTAGATGAATAAAAGATAGGTGAAGTCTTGGAAAACTTTTTGGCGAAATTCTTAATTTAAAAAGAGAGGCTCTTCTTCAACAGGTGTGATATTCTGGACAAACACTAAATCACTGAATAGAGATTATAAAAATTCCATTGTTTATTATAAGTTGAAAGTGCCTGGAAAATAAAAAAATGGTCGATGGTACCAAAGCTAGGCCACCATAGCCTCTAAAAAACCGAGTCTTCCACTAGAAAATTGGCCTA
This sequence comes from Quercus lobata, assembly GCF_001633185.2. NCBI lineage: Eukaryota > Viridiplantae > Streptophyta > Magnoliopsida > Fagales > Fagaceae > Quercus > Quercus lobata. The sequence goes on along the minus strand of NC_044908.1, from coordinate 46,590,842 downwards.
TTAGTAGAAACAAAATTTGTTTTCTTTTTGTTTATTTAAATTAATAGTTGGAATCTTGACGTCTATGGGGGGTTGTTCAGGGATGAAATGATTGGTCTACTTAAGGTGATGAGTCAGCTCCTTTGTTCTAACTTTTTTATTTTTTATTTTTTTTGGTCTCTTGTCCTAAAGATGATCTTTTCAACATTCAAACAAATATTGATGCCAACAAAAAGCCAAAAGTGATAGATTAAGTTTCATATTAATCATCTTTAATTTATAGTCCTGATTTTGTGGATCGTCTCCAGCTAGACATATATGTCCTCCTTGCTTGAAATTAGAAAGAATGCTGATCAAATAGGTTTTCATTTTCCTTTGTAATTTTTTTTTTAAAATTTTTGTATTGATTGTAGGTTAATCTATATATTAAGTTAATTTTACTAGATGTGACAGCCATTTGAGCATGCTTAGATGATGATAAAGTAGCAAATAGGCATTTAGTACATGGAAACTGCGCAATTACTGCTAAAGTGCCTTTGCCAAATGCCAAAAAACCGATTGCTGCTTGCCACATTAGATGAAAGTTGCAGATCTTCTTGCGATATTTAGATATATAAATGTAACTAAGTTAGGTTATTATTATTATTATTATTTTTATTTGATAGTTCATGAGGTGGAAAATTTGAATCATCGATGGCTCAATTGAAATCATTTGGAAGTATCAACCAATTAAATTACAAGATTTTTGGCGGCTGTATCATTTGTTGAGTGTAAACTGATTTTTTTTCTTCAAACCATTATATATAAAATCATGTGATAATTAATCATACATGCTAATGTTCAATAATATTGTGCATATGAAGGAAAGGAAAAAAAAGTAAACTCCAAAAGCAAGTAAAATAAATTTTTGAATAAAGTAAAATGATCAAATCTCAAGAGTGGGAAATAAGCTGAATTTTCATAATTTTCAATATGTTCAGTCTGTTCAGAATACTGTTTTTTTTTTTTTTTTGGCCTCTTTTGAATAGAAGAATTCAAAACGTAATTTACAATTGAAAATTCAATACTCTAGCAAAGAAAGAAAACAAAAACTTAAGCAACAGAGTAAGGACCTAAGATAGTTGGTAGTTATAATGGTTGCAGTGAAGCTAGCTGTGGAAGTGGAGGGAGAAAAAGTGTAATATATATATTATATAGTAGCCTTCGAAAATGATAATAACAGTAATAATACTCATAGAGTAGAAAATATGACAAGGTTCCACGCCAAAGCTAATGCAATGTGCTCTAGCAAATTCCCTCCTTTACTTTAATAATAAAAATAACATAATATTGTTTTATACTTTATAAAAAATATATATAATATCAACGACCTTTAGGCTGAATGGTATATTTCCTGTTTACGAGGACATTGAAATAAAGTTTAAACGCCATTCATGTGAGTGGGAGGTTTATTCAGTAGTATAAACCATGGGGGGACCAAGTTATTGAAAAATGAAACATGCTATAATATTTTTATTTTTATTCAAACCATATAAGAATCTATAAAGTTTAATTGGTTTATTTCTATTGTTATTTTTTGAAATGATTAAAAAAATTATGTAATATAGGTACAATTTAACCTAAAATAAAAAATTATTCTATGAAGTTGTAAATTAATCAAGTTATTTATTAACAACTCTGACTTGATTAAAGAAAAATATTATTTAATTTTGATCACTTATAGTATTTAACAAAAAATCAAACTCAAAATAATATATCCCTGAATATATATATATATATATATAAACTTGTATTAGTATATAAGATTGTAAGATGTTAATACTTATTGTAGGGGTGATAGGCCCAGGAGCCTATATCTATGTATATATATATTGGGTCAGGGGCCCAATTCGAGGACGTTAAACAATTCGAGAATGGGTAAACACTTTCATAAGAATCCGTGTTAATAAGTGAAGAAGTGAAATCCGATTAAAGCCATCCAGAAGGGTGGTTCGAGGAAGAATCCCTCCTCGGCTGAGCAAAGCCGAGGTCAGAGGATGTGGTCTGCCATCAAGAGTAACGTTCTGGATCATTCCATAGATGAGGATAAGTATCAGGAAGGAACAGGACAGAGAAAAGCCATGAAATATCTCAAGGGAAAGCTACTACCACAACATTAAATGCTCTGCAGTTAACTCTCTGACCACATTAATGAGGAATGATACCTGAATAATAGCTTTCAGCCTTACAACTACTCTTCAAAGACTTCAGGAAGGTGCTGATGTGACAGGGATCAGCACCAACACTCTAATCTACACGTGGAAGGCAGATAAGAAGGCAGAGAGAAGGAGATCGAGAAATTAAGAGAAAAATACTGTAGCAATTAAGAATTGAACTTGTAATCTAACTTGAGAGAAATATATAAGAACTGATCTTTTCAGACTGTGCCGAGAATGATTTTATTTAGAATAAACCAGTCTATCTTCATTTTTTTTTCATCTGAATCCACTTTACTTGTTGTCTGATTCATTAAAACTCAGTTTTCCAACCCACTCTCTACAAATTCATTGTATTGGATTTTTTGAGCCTAAGTTCATTTATTCCTTGGGCTAAGGACTCAAATTGCGTCCTTACACTTATTTTTAAATTTCACTTTCTTATTTATATAAATATTTTACTTCACTATAAAAAATTATAATTAATTTGTTACAAATACAAAGTGGTGAATTTAAGTTTTATAAGTTCATAAATAAAAATTAGTATATCTAGTTTAATTATACAATATAATTTTTTTATATAATCATTAATGGATTCTAAAAGGTCATAATATTTACATATATTAGAAAATAATAATTTAATGAAGAAGTTTGTATATAAACTCAAATTTTTGGAAAAAGAGAAAAAATTGATAGAGGGAAGGAAAAAAAAAACTTGATTGAGTAACTATTCATAAACAAATAAACTTAAGTTCAATTGGTGTTCAAAACAAAATTAAATAACTAAACATAAACTTTTAATATTTGACTTGACTTGGCTCAGTTACACCTACTACATTTTAACTTTGGGGTTAAAATAACATATTTGACCCATTGTAGTTCTTAGACTTAACATTTTTTTTTTTTTTTGGAGAACTTAATAAAAATTTTAATTTTTCTATACATATTAAAAGAGAAATCTATAGATGAACTTTTACATTTATATTATCAATTTCTAACCAATATTCGAGTGTTTTTATTTTAAGTACTTTGTGAGTTAAATAATGTGATAGGGCTTCAATTCAATTGTTCTAACACCCCCACCCCCCTCTCCAAAAAAAAAATTTCAAAAAATTAAAATATAGATTAAAATTAGATTAAAAAAATTATTTATGTCCTTTTCCATCCAAAAAGAAAAAGAAAAAGAAAAAAACAACAAGGCTTCAGCCCAAGGAAAACAAACAAATGAAAACAAGATGTATTTAATAAAATAGTAATCCTTTTCCCCAAGTCCAATGATAAAAGAAATAATTGTGATCATACTAATAAAATAAATTAGCATGGCCTTTGCATCAAAAAGATTATTCAAAATTTGAATAATATTTTTTTTAGAGTACTAATAATTAATATTTAATATTCTAATAATATTTTAGAGTTCTTTTAATATGAATATATATATATATATTATTGTTTTTTAGGATCTATATATATAATATAGGTAAATGATAAAAAACTTTATAATCACAACATTACAAAGAGTTTCTTTAGAATTCCTTCAATATAATATAATTTTTTTTGTAGTCAAATAATATAATAATGCTACTAACCTTATAAATGTACACTCATTTGAGGGCCCCTAATCTTTTTATTGATGTAGGAAGTTGGATAAAGGTCCTTAAATATAATGATTTTGACAAGTTACAAGTGGAGTTTTCTTACTAATTTATCTTTTAGACGTACGTTTTACAAAAACAGTCAAACTAGCTATGATGAGGGCATCCCTATTTTCCTTGTCATGAGCTCTCTTACAGTTTTAAAACTTCTGTTATGTCATTTCATTTGTTAAACTATAACGATTTGTAATTTCTAGGTAAAAAGTAAAACGATGTTATTGTGACTTCACAAGTAAGGCTGTAAACGAGCCGAGCTTTATCGAGTAGTGCATGTTCAAGATTGGCTTGTTAAGAAAAGTCAAAAGCTTAAGATTGGCTTGAGCTCGTGATATGCCTAAGAATGGTGTTTGAGCTTGAGCTCGTGGGAAAGTCAAAAAGTTTGAGCTGAGCTTGGCTTGGCTTGACTTGATTAATTAGTTAAGCCAAGCTCAAACTTAATATCAAGCTTAAACTCGAGTTCAGGTCAAGTTTTTGAGCTTGAGATTTGAAAAAATTATATTATCAAATGCTTAAATCTCTAAAATTAAAAAGAAAAAAACTAGTAGACTTTAATTATTATGCATCTAGTCTTACTTATGATTAGCCATTATTCAAATTAAAATTTTACACAATTAAATTCATTCATTCATCATTCCCTATCTACATTTTCAACAATTATTCAAAATACAATTTTTACATTCACGTTAGAAGGTGAAGAACCAGAAAAATACTTGTTTGTAATTATTATGAATAAGAAAATACTAATATGTTTCATAACTTTACTTTAGATGATTGATAGGGAAAAATCTTATGTGGCTAGCTTAATTAATTAATTAATTTTTAAATGTAACTATAGTCTAAAGTCTTGGTCAGTTTAAAGGGAAGAAAAATATTAAGGTAATGGGTAATGGTCCCATGTTGGTCATATCATTATTAAAATATGTGTAATGAGTATATTTAGCTAACACATTTAAACTTATAAATGAGTCTATACTTGAATTGTATTGTATCAAGCCTAATAGCTCACGAGTTTGTTCATGAACAATTTTTTTTGCTTGGGCTCGGCTTGTTTATTAAACAAGCCTAAAATTAAGGCTCAAGCTTGGCTTATTTATAAACAAACAAATATGAACAAGCTTTTCATCTAACCGAGTTTAAGTTGTTCATGATCGGCTTGGTTCATTTACAGTCCTAAGCACAAAAAAAATTGATTAAAAAAATTTGTTTAAACACTGTTTCAACTTTCAAGTGCAATAACATTTTATCCTTAAAAGGGAAAAAAAAAAGTGCAATAACATTAATAGAGTAATACTATAGACACAAACATTTTACAACAATTTTACAAACTGCTGATGTGAAAAATTCTTATTAGTTCTAATATGGGTCTACCACTAAGAGGTTTCCTTTGAAAAGTATGCTTATCAATTATTACTGGTAAGAGGTTTTTCCTTTCTGGTATCTTTTTCCTTACAAAAGCATTAGTATATTTTAAAATAGAAATAATTTTTTTGTCTTTGAAATTATATTTTTGTTCAATAATTTTCCTTCGTGAAATATAAGAAGTTCTAATTTAATATTTAAAAAGATTTAAATGGTAGACTGGTAGTAGTAATTTAATCGCAGTGCCCATCATCGATTACAGCAATTTAGTCTTGATTTAGGGATCAAACTTGTATTTCATCTTTGAAAAACTTAGTGCTTTCACAAGTCACAACTACTAAGAGTCCAAGCCTTTAAAAAAAAAAAAAAAAAAAAAAAAAAAAAACCTAGCTACCAAAGAGAGTTCCCTTTTTTTATTTGCTTTTTTCCCCCTTATATATAAATAATGACGTTCAATAATTTGAATATTCGTAACATTACTAATATTAATATTATGAAAATTTCAATGTTGCCTAAGAATAATAATATTTTGAGTCATTATAATATATATTCAGTCAGATGATAAACCAATCCCAACTAAAGTCCAGATATGTATATATATTTTATTAAGTCTGATCAAATTAAACCGCATTCTTTATATTGATATTACCTCTATATAAAACTTATTCCTTATTAGATTCAGACTAATTTTTTTTTTAAACCAACTAATATTTTCTTTATCAATGTTAATCTATTTTTTATTTTATACATTTTAAATGGAAGAGTGGTGATTGTCGGGTATGACTTACCTTTTATTTTAACTAGTTGCTAATCTGTGTGATGCATAGATTAGTTCAACAAAATTTTAAATTTTAAATTTGCCTAAAGTTATGATCACTTGAAAAAATAAGTTACAATTTAAGAGGGAAATAAAATACTAACACCAATAATGTTAGGCATGCCATGTCTATTATCAATGGCATCCTTTCTTTAATGAAAATTAAGGTCTCAATCATTTTTTTAATATAATATAATCCCTACCATTACTCAATTTGTTTGCAAAATCCTGAGTTTTTTCTTACCATATAAAATGCAACCAAAAAACCCAAAAATAAGAAAATAAAAACTATAGAAGTTTTTACATAGAAAACAGTAATTAATTACACTTGGAAATGGCATTGACACTCAAAAAGAGTCATTAATCTAGAGCAATAGGTTTTGGAAAAGTTTTTTTTTTTTTTTTTTTTGGTTGAGAATTGAAAAAGCTAATTTAGTGTTATACGCAATAGTTATAATATTTTAACACGTAGGAGAACAACAACAAAAAGGCGTATCATATGAATAAATTGACTTCGTTAGAAAATGAAGACAAATAAATGCACAGGAAAGAATAGATTTCAGAGTATATGAACGTAAAAAGAAGAAGAATGAAGTACCAGTTGAAAGACCATAGAGTTTTAATCGAGATAGAAGACGATCAATTTAGGAAGCACTTGAAATGCTCCTATTATTTGCATAGCCTTGGCTGCCACCTTCTTGCCTCCCATCTACTTATGATTCCAACTTTTATTCTTGGCGAGAGAAAGGGGCTCTTGCCTTCAGGTAATATAATTGAGAAAAATGCAACAAGAAACATATCAACACCCTTTTTGGTTCTTAAATAATAAAAATTTAAAGAAGAAATTTATGAGGTTAACGCATAACCTAAGCTTGTTCCTCAAGATTCAAGACCCAGCAATGTAAAAAAAAAATATATAAAAAATAGAGTAAAAAAGCAAAAAGAGTCATATATATGGAAAATAATTTTTAAAAAATAACAGCAATTTATAATTCTTAAATCACATTAATTCAAACGGTAAGGAAAAATATATGACTACATAATAGAAAAAATATAAGAGAAAAATAGGTTACCTTAAAAGAGTAATGCACGACTATAGCAATTGAAATTTGTCAAGACAATTTCATATATTGCAAAACATGAACCCAAAATTTAGATGTTAAAACTTTTAAAAAGCCAAAAGAAAGAGTAAAGAATCAAAAAAAAAAAAAAAATGTATATGACTACGTAATAGAAACAAAAAAAATAAGGGAAAGATGGGTTGTTATCCATGGCTTAAAAAATTGAAGAGTCAGCCAAAAAACATATGACTACATAACCAACTAATATTTTCTTTATCAATGTTAATCTATTTTTTATTTTATACATTTTAGATGGAAGGGTGGTGATTGTCGGGTATGACTTACCTTTTATTTTAATGAGAAAATATTATATCACCCATTAACTAAATAAAATGTGAAGATTAAAATCTAATACTATTTAATATGATATATTAAAAAAAAATAAAAATCTTTCAATTAAAAAAGTACGAGGTAAGGCGAAGCTGTGGTTGCCAAATCCTGAACGTCTCTTCATTAAAAAAAAAAATCCTGAACGTTTCGTTGAGTACATCGAAAATTACCATTTGACTATCTATATATAAAGACAGACTTAAAAGATTATTGGCTATGTATTAATCCACTAACAGTAACAGCTACTTAACATAGTAAAATATTGAAAATCATAAGTTGAGAATTTTTTTTTATTTTATTTTTTTTTATAAAAACAAATACACTAAAATATTGAAAATCATAAGTTGAGATTTTTTTTTTTTTTTTTTAGAAACAAATACGGAAAAAGTAGTTCTATTAATATGGTCATAAAATGTAAGAGTAAACTTTGTGTGTCTCCTTCATCTCTCAAATCACTGTTGCTCATTTCTTTGCGTCTGGTTTTCTTCCCCAAACTTTGTCAAACCCTCTCTTGTTCCTGAACATACTTCAAAACTCTCTCTCTCTCTCTCTCTCTCTCTCCTTGCTCTCAGTTCCCAAAAACCCTGCCTTCTTCTCACCTCGAAATGCTCGAGTTCAACCCCATATAGAAGCGAAAGAATGAAAAAATATGTAAAAATGTTTTCTCATTGATCTTCAACCTCACAAGCCCCCAGCCTTGTCCTCTAGCTTTAATGGAAGGTATGACCAAACCCATAACAACAACAACCACCACTAACACAACTAGCACACTGATCAGCGACAAAGCTTGTCCAATAAGCTTAAAGCTCTCTTTCTGGTTCTCCCTCACAACTCGCCCACCTGGTCTGATAGCGTCCAGCTTTGGTTCATAGTAGTATACGGTACTCTATATATACTTTCTATCAAAAAAAGAACTTTGGCATATAAATGGGTTCCTACTCTTATAACTCGAAAAATTCTTCATATGGTTATAATAACCAAAACCCTTCATTCGGCCCTGAGTTTCAGAGGCTGTTCGATCCGTCCTCGAATAGTCTAGGAGGGTTTAATGGGGTTTTACGAGGCGGGTCTGCGCTGTCTCACTCTTTGGTTTTGGATAGCGAGAAAGGAGAGCTTGTGAAAGCTCCGGCAAGAGTTGGGAAGAAAGGGGTGTCGGAGGCCAAGGCTTTGGCGGCTTTGAAGAGTCACAGTGAGGCAGAGAGGAGGAGGAGAGAGAGAATCAATGCTCATCTTACTACTCTTCGCAGCCTTGTGCCTTGCACTGATAAGGTAAATTTAATTTTTGTTCGTTGGTTCCTTATAATCAATAATAGAACTAAAGCATATATATTAATCGTGTTGCTCATAATCAGTGATCGTAGTAGTACTAGCTAGACACTTGTCAGTTTGTTTTGTCTCTCTATTTTATGTGATTGTTGGGTAATTGATTTGCATATTCATATAAATGGTTGAGCTTCAAAAATTACCAAGATTGAGTAAAAATAAATGAAATTCTTCAGATTATCTTGCTGAACTTGATGAGCTCTCTAGTATTCACCAAAATTAGGAAGTTTAATTTGATAGATGAATCATAAAGATTAGGTATCTTATGTTTTGAAGTGTTAATTAGATATGCATACCCCATATTGTGGCTGAGAACAGATAGGAAAAAAGAAAGATGGTCATGCTGAGTGTTTCATATTTCATCATTCAAACGTGAGCGAGGAAACAAGATTTTCACCGGGCCTCTTGGAATTGCTATACTTTTTTTTTTCCTTTTTTTTTTTTTTTTTTTTTTTTTTTTTTTTTTTTTTTTTTTTTGCCCTCTTTCCATAAAAAGAAAAGAACTTTCAATCTTATGTCGTAAAGGGTGTGACCTATGTTAGGTCCATAAGATACCACAGCTGTTGATTCAAGAAATGAAAGATAAACTCTAACCTTTTATATATTTCAATTCCCTTTCCATTTCAGAAGCAACTAAGTTGAGGTTTAAAATTATTTTGTGGAAAATTGTTAGGCCAAGATGTTAGTAAATAGCATTTTATGTTTATTTTCCAATGCTTTCCTTTAACGACAACAATAAAAACCAAGTTAAGTTTTTGGACTGGTTATGGATATTCAACAGACTAAACATACTTTTCTTCATATAACAAATGTAAATTTGAATTAGCAAGCAGATTGTCAGTTGGAGCTATGGAGAGTCTAGATTTTTAGCTTCTGTGTATTTTACTGGCATGATGTACATTTTTCTAATAAATTCAGACAGATTCTGTCTATGATTTTTCGAGAACCCGCTAAACATGATGTCTGAAGGAGCCTAAGCGTTGTTTGGATACAACTATCCAAACTTATTTTGCTAAACATTGAAAATATTATAGTAAAATAATTTTTAAATATGTGAATAGTGCTGTAAGACTTATTTTTAATAAAAAAGTCGTTGAAAAGTGAAGTTTGTGGGTCTCGTGAACAGTATACAGGACCCACTAATATGCACTATTTACGGAAAAAGTCAACAACTGCGGCTTGAAAAAAATAAAAATAAAAATAAACGCGGCTTGAAAACGCAGGCTTGAAAACGTAGACGTGAAAATGCTGTATCCAAACCGGGCTTAAGGCTGTCAATATTATATTGGGTCTCTCACGTGTTATAATATTTTTGGTTTTTGTTTACTGGAAATAAAATTGGAGATCCAAAGCTATACTATTATGCAACAAGCGTATATTCCGCCGAGATGATGTCCATTATTGAAATTAGCTTATTTCTCATCCAATCATTGGTGCTTTTGGATTGTCAACTCTAGATCTAGGAGTTGTTAAGTCAACTTCTTGATTCATCATCTTTATATAATATAACATTCATGACATCAAAACTTAAAACTAGGACATTAATCGTAGCAGTTAAAGTATACTATACTTCTTGACAATTCAACAGTTTTTTTACAGTCCCAACCTGAACCTGTAAGTCACTAATAAATTACTAAATAAATGCACTACAGTTGCCTCAGTTTCCTTTCCATATACGTAATCTGTACAGTGTTCATAGTTCTGGATAAGTGAGTGTGGCTATCGTCTATCATATAGGTGTGAATTGGTCTTGAATTATTGAAGAATTTTTCCCCAAGCAAGTGGTCAATTAATAATGTTCTTGTCTATGCACATCATGTGCAACAGAAGAAATGGAATGTCTTACTATTTGGTGCCGAAACCATTGTGATAATTATTTGCCTTTTGGTTGGGTCACTTAGACTGTTGATCAGCACTGTTTCATGCTAGTTCTTTTTTTTTTTTTTTTTTTTTAAATAATTGTTAAAATAATAATGAAGTAATTAAATTCACTATTTTATAATAATTTTTTTTTTTTTTTTTTGAGAAACCTATTTTATAACAACTTAAACAGTCCAGACTAGTGAAATTTTTTTATGTGTTAGTCTGTAATCTAAGCTTTTGAGACAAGTGAAAATTTATCTATAACCTTATGATGAGTTTTAACCATAAGTATATCCAAGCAACAGATGATTTATAAGAATTACTTGAGATTTATTTTCTCTCTTCATACCACATAGTCAGCAAGTACGTCACACACACACCTCTATATATATATATATAAATTATTGGATAGTGACTCGAGGATGAGCATGAATGAATAGTGGGGACAGTGCCAGCTGTTGGGTTACGGGTGCCTTTAGTCTTAGTCTTTGAGTATTACTATATGGCTTAGGTATGTGTTGCTTAATTTATATTATGATATTTTATCATTTATAGGAACGTAAGCAAGCCACTAACTACTGCGTGAAGAAACAACTATTACATTTTTTATAACTTACAAGATTGTTACTAATCTTTTTTTTTTGTTTGATAGCCAAAAAAACTTTCTTTAGTAAAGCCTATAAGTTTTTTTTTTTCTTTGCTTAAGTGATTATCACGGGGCTCGCTGAAATTGACCAAGTCAAAGGTTTCATCTTAACACGTTACTCGACAAAGTAACAGATTTATATATTTCTCCGAATTGCAGTCAACTTAAGTGTACTGATTAATAGGTATACATTAATTTCATTAAGAGTTTATTAATTTTGTAGATAACAGTTTTTGATAAATTGCTGATTACATTGTTAGAGAAGACTTGTGTTGATGGTACTGCCAAGTTGCTTTTAGCAGTATATCAACAAATTTAGCTGCATATAGTAGTAGTTGGGTCCAACAAGCATATACAATTAGCAGGCTATTGACCACAAATTTATGTAACTTTGTTCTCTTATAAATGTTCGTTTTCTTTTTTATACAAGTAGATAGTCACTTTGAATTGATATATTTCTTCCTCTAGATGGACAAAGCTACATTGCTTGCTGAAGTAATCAGCCGAGTGAACGAATTGAAGAAGATTGCATGTGAAGAAAGCCAAGGCTTTCTCATTCCAATGGATGATGATGAAGTAAAAGTTGAACAATGTGATGATGGAGCAGAAGATGGTACAGTGTCTTACAGGGCATCTCTCTGCTGTGATTACCGACCCCAGCTTCTCTCTGATCTAAGACAAGCTATTGATAATCTTCAAATTGAGTTGGTGAATTCAGAAATATCAACCTTGGGAAGCAGAGTGAAGAATGCGTTTGTTTACACTTGCCAAGGTGAAAATATGGACATGGAGCAATGCCAAGGTATTGCAAATAGTGTTCGTGAGGCCCTGAATTCTGTACTGGAGAAAGCTGCTGCTGCTTCTGCCTTACCAGAATACTCACCAAGAACATTCCCAAGCAAAAGGCGAAGGACCACTTGCTTTGATACCTCATGTTCATCTTCATGATGAAAACGCAGAAATACCATTATTGAGTAATCCTGTATTGAGAAACAGTACCTCAAATGGCCAATAGTGAAGTATCTTCTAATGCTTCTAGTAGTCATCATATATATTGATTCCATCTCTGTAATCACAAACATAGTATGGAGAGGTTAAAAACTCCCAAATGCTTTTATGTATTGTAAGACATAACACCGCCAACAGACATTGGAATCAGTTGAGATAATTTAGTAGCGTCTTTGGGTTATTATCTGTCGCATTTATACGAATCTTATGGGAAAGTGTCATATAATCTTATGAGAAGTTGGTGTCATTTACAATTTTTTAAATTACACTTTATTGAGAATTCTATCTACAAATTAAAAAATATTAATTGACAGTCTTGTCCGTGCATTTTTTGGAAAAAATAAGTATTATGCTTCATATAGAGAAGAAAAAAAAAAAAAATATATATATATATATATATATATATAACATACGGTAGAATGTAGAGGATACAGGTTTGAGAGTTTTGGTTCAAATAAAAAGTTTAAATAAACTTTATAGTAACAAAACTAAAAGTATTTTAGGAATTTCGTTTTCATATTATTGTAACTATGTCATAAACATATTTTGTTCCTATCAGTGACAAACTAATTAAACAGAAGTGTATGTAAGTATGGAACATAGCGGAGTTCTAAGTAATTTTTGAAAATACAATGAAGCTCGATAAATTTATTATAAATTAATCAAGGGGGGATGAAGTATTAATTTCACCTTTTTGTTTTCTTCTTTTTAGCAACAACCAGAAAACACCCAAATTTAGCAAGAAGCTCAAACTAATACAACTGGATCTTGTATTAAAAAAAATTAGAGCACCCTATAATATTAAATCTTTGAACGCAATACTCCTGCAGTTCTGGTAAAAAAAAGACCTTCCAGTTCACTTAACAGTTTTCTTCGGACCTCCCTTAGAAATGAATCCTGTATATTCTTTTATTTATCAATTTTGCATTGGTAGACAGAATCTTGTTAGCGATCTAAAGAGACATGCATCATTTTTCTACTTACCGAAACAAACGAAAAAATAAAAATCTTTTGAATTTTTGAAGTGTCTTCTGTTTAATAGAGAATAATGCTCAGCTTTGTTATCTCACTAATTTACTTCCACCTCTTCTAGACAATACAATGGTAATGCATCAATATTGGGACCATATTATTATGAGAGTATAAATCAATTGATTTTTAGCACAAAGATCATTTTTGTTAGGACATATGTGGAACTTTTTAGATACATATGTTATGTAAATTGGTTAATCATTTGACAAAACGCACTTTACTTGTAATTGGGTAGATCTAAAATGAGTTTAGTACTTCAAGGAACAAGAGTTCAAGTTTAGTACTGAAGCCATGCAAATCTGTCCAAGAAACAAGTGAAGAAGTGTTGTTCATTAAATCACAACAGATAGCTCGACAGATCATATCTATCGAAGTTTAATGCTGATGCTTGATAGCAGCTCGACAGAAGCTGTATTTATCGAGAATTACGAAATTCAGATTTTCAGATCTGATTTCACACATATCCATATGTATTTGTGTAGGGTTTCTTTTCTTACAACTTTAGGCATATATAAAGATTATTTTAAGGGCCGTCAAAGGTGATGCAAGATGATGCAACTTAATGAAAAGTCATTGTGCATGCAAATTATGACCGAAAACAGAATTTGCCTTAGTTCATCATATTCTCTCTAGAAACTACTGCGTATTTGCGCCAAGGGTTTTGTGACCAAGGAGCTTCCTGATCTTCATTGTTAGATAAATTGGAGAACTTTGCAATCAACAAATTCCTCAAGTTGGTGTGTTAGTCACGTACTAAGATCCGTGCATCATTGGTTAGTCACGTACTGGGAGCCGTGCATTGAAAGGAGAGATTGTCTCTACATTACAAGCATAATTGGCTATTGGGATAAAGGTTCAACTGTAGGTTGATATTAGGTACTGAGATTCTTTTTGCTTGTAACTGCTTGTTTTGATAATAGTGGATTCTTGGGACTGGTGACCTTAAATTCATCCAATGGGGTTTTACTTCGGTGGTTTTCCTCATTCGTAAATAAATCACTCATGTCAAATTTATTTTCCATTGCATTTAACTTAGTTGGTGATTTGTTTGTGCTACTACATTTTTTGCATGTAATTGAATCTAATTAATTCACTTGGCTAATTAATTGATTAAGTTACCAAAGGGATCAACATATTCTTGGCCTATCATGTGGTATCGGAGTAGCCATACTCTGATTAGGGTTAATCTTTTCTATGTGATCCATTAACTGTTGTTGTCATGGCTGCAAATGGCATGGAAAGATCTTTTATTTCAAATACATCTGGCTTTTCTAATCTCTATTTGATAGTGTTTCAGAAGATGTAAGTCTGAAAGTTATTTGAAAGCTATCTTGAGGATTATTGAAAAAGTTCTTAGTATGACAAAGAAGAAACTAGACTGTCTCAGAATGAAAATGTGTAGAGGAGTTCGTTTGAGAAGGGTGAAACTTAAAGGTTTCCTTCTTAAATGGCAGATGAGAGAGAAAACCATTCCTACTAATTTGTCATGCAAGCATGAAGTGTGCTTTATGATGAAATTTGCATTTAAGGTAATGGACACATGTTTATGGTACTTGACAGTGGATGCTCATGACACATGACAGGAGACCACTCTCTCTTTAAGGTTTTCGAGTCTAAGAAAAGTGGAAATGTCACTTTTGGTGATGGGAGCAACTCACAGATAACAGGAAAGGGAACTATCTCTCTACTTGGACTGCTAGACATTGTAAATGTGTTGTATGTAGAAGGTCTAAAAGTAAACTTGTTGAGCATAAGTTAGATATGTGATCAAGACTTCATGGTGTTGTTCTCAAAAAGGAAATGCCTTATGTTGAATGAGTCTGGGAAGAAACTTATAAGCGGAGTCCACACTCTGGATAATTGCTAAGGATTGGTACTTGATGCTGATATTGTGTGCAACAGTATTCAATTGCCAAATGAAGACTTATAGCACCAAAGGATGGGACATGCTAGCTACAAACATCTGTCAATTGTATCTAAGCATGAATCAGTGTTAGGAATACCAAAGCTCAGCAGGGTTAGCAATGTTGTGTGTGGACCGTGTCAGCTTGGGAAATAGACGAAAGCAAAACATCCAAGCACTCAGACATCAGCTACATCTAGACCTTTGGAGCTAGTACATTTGGATCTCATGGGTCCAACTAGAACCGAATCTCTTGGAGGAAAGAAATACATCATGGTTGTAGTAGATGATTTCACCAGGTACACTTGGGTCATTCTTCTAAGATCCAAGTCAGATGCTCCTGAGCACATTGAAGTTTTGTGTACAAGACTGCAAAATGAGAAGGGCACGAAGATTGATCAAATTCGCAGTGATCATGGTAAAGAATTCGAGAACTCATATATGGAATCATTTTGCACTAAATCTGGTATATCTTAAGAATTCTCTGCTGCTATTACTCCTCGGCAAAATAGTGTAGTAAAAAGAAAGAACAGAGTCATTCAAGAGATGGCTAGAGCCATGTTACACAATAAAGATGTAACCAGAAATTTATGGGGAGAAGCAGTCAACACCGCATGTCATATGGTTAACAGAGTGTATTTCAGACCCGATACAAAGAAAATTCCCTATAAATTGTGGAAGGGAAGAAAGCCAAATGTGAAGTATTTCAGAATCTTTGGAAGTACTTGTTTCATCCTTAAGGATAGAGAAAATGTGGGAAAGTTTGTCTCCCAAAGTGATGAAGGAATATTTTTGGGATACTCCTCCACAAGCAAATCTTATCGGGTGTACAACAAAAGAACCAAGAATGTGATGGAAACTGTCAATGTTGTTATTGATGAAGCTTCAGATTCTAGTTCTGAGAAAATTAGTGAGGAAACACCTAAGGCAATTCTTCCTTCAGAACCTAAGGGTGTTCAAGAAGTAGTTGATCAAAAGCTCATCTCTCTAAGTACTCTAAGTGTTGTAGAAGTCTCAGTAGACATTCCTACCTTACCTGAATCTGAATCTCATGAAAAGAAAAGACCTGCCTCAAGGATCAAGCTGAATCACCCTCCTGAAGCTATTGTGGGAAATATGAATGAACTTACACTAAGAAAGCGTACAATTGATAAATGTGTTGCTAACTTTGTGTCTTATTCTTGCTATTTGTCGTAGGTTGAACCCACCAAAGTTGAGGATGCTCTCCAGGATGAAAGCTAAGTGAAGGCCATGCATGATGAACTGCTCTTATTTCAAAGGAATGGTGTTTGGATCTTAGTACCTAGACCAAAAGGAGAGCACATCATTAGCACAAAGTAGATATTCCGCAATAAAACTGATGAGGAGGGAAATGTGATCCGCAATAAGACTCGTTTGGTGGCCCAAGGATACACTCAAGTGGAAGGAGTAGATTTTCATGAAACATTTGCTCCTGTAGCTCGCATGGAATCCATCAGGGTTATTTTAGCCCTGGCTTGTCACTTAAAGTTCAAGCTTTACCAAATGGATTTGAAGGCTGTTTTCTTGAACGGGTTTCTTAAAGAAGATTTCTATGTTACTCAACCTAAAGGATTCATTGATCCACACTTTCTGGATCATGTGTTGTACCTCAAGAAGGCTCTCTATGGACTAAAGCAAGCACCAGAGCTTGGTATGACCGGCTTACACAATACCTAGTCTCACATGGTTTCACAAGAGGACAAGCTAATCAAAATCTTTTCATAAAAAAGGAGAATGGTGAGTTGATAATAGCTCAAGTCTATGTTGATGATATCATCTTCGGGTCTACAAAGGATGAACTTGCTCATGACTTTTCGAACCTTATGCAGGCTGAGCTCGAGATGAGCATGATTGAAGAGTTGAGTCATTTCCTTGGATTGTAGATTCGCCAGCAAGAGTCAGGTATATTCATATCTCAATCTAAATATGCTAAAAATCTTGTGAAAAAGTTTGGTTTGGAATCTGCTAGTCCTGTTAGAACTCCCATGAGCCCAAATGTTAAACTCACTATTAATTTGTTAGGCAAAAGTGTTGATTCATCATTATATAGAAGCATAATAAGTAGTCTCCTTTACCTTATAGCTAGTCAACCTAACATTAGTTACGGTGTGAGAGTGTGTGCTAAATATCAAGCAAACCCCAAAGAGTCTCATATGATTGCTTTAAAAAGAATCATAAAATATGTCAAAACCATTTCCGATTTCGAAGTGTGGTACAGCAAGGACACAAATGATGTCTTAGCTAGGTATTCCAATGTAGACTGGGTAGGAAATGCTGATGATAGAAAAAGCCCATTGGGGGGTTTTTTTTATGTGGGTAATAATCTTGTCTCCTAGATGAGTAAGAAACAGAATTCCATCTCATTATCCACTGTTGAAGCTGAATACATTGCTACTGGTAGCTGTTGCACCCAACTTCTGTGGATGCAAAAACTCATTCTTGATTATGGTATTCGTTAAGAACATCTTACCATTTATTGTGAAAATACCAATGCCATTAACATCTCTAAAAATCTTGTGCAACATTCTCGAACAAAACATATAGAGATTCGACATCACTTCATTCGGGAGCTTGTCGAAGATGGCACACTCACTCTTGAGTTCATCCATATTGATGATCAAAAGGCGGATTTGTTCACTAAGCCTCTTGATAGCAAACATTTTGAATTCCTACGCCAAAATATTGGTGTAATCTCTATGGAGTGATCTCTCCTCTTTCTCCTCTTTCCTCATACATTTGCATCTAGTTTTATGCTTTGCTTTGTTTAACATGTTTTTGTTTGTTTGTTTGTTTTCAGTTTTACTTTTTTTTTTTTTTCATAAATATAAAAAAAAAAATGAAAAATCAGAAATATACAAAAACAGTGTGTTTGTGTACATTGGTACTTGTGTACCTTGGATGGCCATTGAAACAAAGTTTTCTAAACTTTGTATCATTTGTAGCTTAAATGAGCATCTCAATGCACAACTAAGCAAGTGAACTTTGTGGCTCGTATTTCTGATGAGTAAGATTTAGTGATCTTTTATACTTAACACTCATATCACTCTTTTTGATGGGAATGACTAAAAAATCCTAAGAGAAGGGCATAAATAACTATCTCACCATTAAAGCCCGCCAATCATATATAACATCTGAATGCTTCAGCATAGCAAAATTGTGATGTTTAAGCTTACATAATTAGGTATTTCTTCTCTCTCCCTTATATGCCCATGCAAGATATGCTCAAAAAACAAATATGCAAAGAAAATCAAAAGAAAAAAGAATCAAAATACTTTTAAATATGGTTGCAAGCGTGTTTCTAGGAGATGTGGGAGTTATAGGATGTACCTCGAAGGTGATAGTCCTCATCAAGTAGTTATGATTGTGTGTGAGTGTATGCGATTTTCTCATATCTTAAATCATTAAAATATGAGACATTTATGCACTCTTACTATGTTTTCACACATAACACGCAAATTCTTTATTACTTTTGATACATGTGCAGATACAATGTGATTTGGCCATTACAAGGAATACATGTGTTAATATATGCTCACTAAACTGTTATAACTTGTTTTTGAAATATAAAATTGGTTAGACTTTTTTTGTGTGTGTATGTGTTTTTTTTTATTTTTGAATGCTTTGTATTTTCTTGTTGAGAGATATTTTTGAGAGCTTAATATATTGATTGGATCTATGTTTGAGTAGCTTGCTTGTTGCATTTATTTTTATGTGTTTTTTTCCTCTCTTTAAAAAACTAATTTTCTTCAAGCTCGACAACTTCTCAATAGATCCTCGGTAGATTCTTATCTATCGAGCCCTTGGACTTCTTTTCTCAACAAAAGTTAGCGCATTTTCGATCCATCGAGCTTTCTAGAATTTGTCTCGATAGCTCCTTGACAGCTTCTCGATCCATCAAGAAACTTTTTATCTAGATGATAGATTCTCGACAGAAGCTCGATCCATCGAGGTACTTTTGCCATCGATAGATTCTCGACAGCACCTCAACAGATTCATATCTGTCGAGATTTAGTGCTCGATAGATCTCGATAGCTCCTCAATCCATCGAGATGCGATTTCTATATATATACTCAGCGCGAAATCAAATTCTTTTTTCTCACCTCTCTCTCGACATAAAATCTTTTCTCTCCTTCCCAACACTCTCTTCTCACTCAAATCCCTCTACCCATGTGATTTTTTGCCTTGATCAAGATCGAATCACTTGGTAAGTGTCCTAAATCCTTCATTCTTTATGCATTCATGCATTTTAGACCTAGATTTTGGGGTTTTTGTGAAATTTTTGGGGTTTTTGAGGTTTTTGTGAAATTTTTGGGTTGGGTGTTGTTTAATTGATGCTATATGATCATACATTGCATTGCATTAGCTTTTTCACAATGTTTCATGCATTTAGATGTGTGCTTGATTGTTGAAAATTGTGTGCTATTAGGTTTGGATTGGGTTTCAACCTATGATGCAATTATTTTTATCACGTCACATGTTTATGCATATTTCATGCATTCATACCATTTTCTTTTCTTTCTATTTGCTCTGTTGTGATTGTATTCTGTTTCTTTCTCTCTCCCTTTCTCTCGGATAGACTGCGCATGGCACCCAGGTGCAAATCTAATCTGACACGGAACACTTTTCTTTCCATGTCTTCCTTGTCTTCTGATCTTCCCGTTCCCTCTCTTCACATTTGGTTCCGTGATGAGAAAGACCATCAAGACTTCTTTGAGAACTTTTCTAAATGTGGCGTTCATCCGGAGCGCCATGTGATTCTGTCAGACTTTGCCGGCACTCCTCTACCCGATGTCATTCATACCCGGGGATGGGAATCTCTTTGTGAGATACCCTTAAGGTGTCCCATCATGTTCATACAGAATTTTTACTCCAATATGCACGGTATCGATACCTCTGTACCTCAATTTGCTACAGGACTCCAAGGTACACGTATCGTAGTCACTTCGGATCTTGTATTCGAGATACTACATGTCCCGCAGGTAGCACATCCTGACTACCCCGCTTATCAGCGTCTGAGGACTATGTCCAAAGACGAGCTTCTGTAAGACACCCTCCACATAGGGTGAGTGTCAAAACACCCCATGCTTGGGCTTTGCAAAAGGTTCGAGATTCCTTAATATGGTGATGACATTTGTTCTTACTCCACTGTCTCACTATAACTCTATCACAGAGCCTCG